>NC_090924.1:1393374043-1393674043 GCF_040938575.1 Ambystoma mexicanum
ACTTTACTAAAACACACCATCTGCACGTAAAGTGAAAAGAGATTGCGATACAAAAAGGTGATTAAAGATAGGATGGGTCATCGGGGTTTCTCTCCTACCGTTTGGCAATATCGGCCTATCTGACCCGAATACACATCCCCTTCCACATCCCTTCCACATCAGAGTTGTCTCACAGGGGCTGACACATGTGCGATGTCAATTTGGATGTGCCGTTGATGATTATAAAGGTAAACACAGGGACAATCAAGAGAAGTACCCCCTTCGCCTTTTGTGGTAATGTGGGTGGAGGGAAGGCTATGCTCTTAAGGGGGTGTGAAGGTGAACCAGTAGTGACCCAAATGGCACAGTAACACAGTCCAAAATTAAGGGAATGTCCATACAGGGCTCTTTAAAAATATACACACTTTAATAAAACACACTCATTGCATGTAAAATGAAAAGAGATTAGGATACAAAAACCCACCCACAAGGAAAGGACAGATAATATGCAACAGACTAGAGAAAGTAGCACTCTAAGTGTATTTCCAGGGGTTGTGGGTAAGGCACTATCATAAAAAGGATATTGTATTGAAAACAGGAACGATAGTGACCTAACCAATCTCTAAAATCCAAGTCGACTATGGGGGCAGTTTAGTGTCTGTCAGCAGTGCCTGGATTCAGTTCTTGGTGGGCTGACACATCAGACCCAGTGTCGAACGATGATGCGAGCCGATCTGGGTTAAGTTCTGGCATGCAGGATCGTGGAGGCCCTGTTAGTAAATGGGCATCAAGTAGGGGAGAAGACGGGTGCTCTGTGCGGTGGAACGGCAGCTCTTCAAAGATGCACATTGTGGTGGCTCCAAGAATGCTTCACAGTTGGCCTGGCTGAGTCGGGCTTGAGCTACTGGGAGGGGTCAGCGAGTGACGCACCAGTAGTTTGAGTCTGTAGGGCGACTGTTGTTGAGGTGATGATTGAAGGTGCTTCGCTGTGCGATCGATGAGGTGGCAGTTTACGGGCTAGCAGGGTCCAGCCATGGTTGTAACCCCCGGGTTTGAGTTGGCGAGTGATTCTCCAGTGTTTTGGTTCGGGAACCAGCGTTGAGCAGTTGCTTCGGGCCTAGCAGGTGACGTGCTTTGCTTGGACACGAAGCAGTGTCGAGCTGGTTTAGATGTAAGCAAAGAGTTTGGCTGGTTGAAGACACCAGGTTCAAGATGTGGGGAGCACGGAGCAACCAATTTATTGTGGCAGAACAAGGTGCTTCATCTGGGTTGGCCCTCCAGTTGCTGTGAGGACACTGCACACTACTTGAGGACAGGATGCTTCAATTCAGGGTCTGCACATATTTACATACAGTATCACCCAACCAAAATTGGTAATCATTTATCGACCTCGGAAGGATGAAAGGCTGAGTTGACCTTCCTGGGATTCGAACCTGCGACCTACAGATCACGCTCAGATCGCAGCAGCAAGCGCTCAACCCGCTGAGCTATCTTACCGGCAGAATAGTTGGTCCTGGTCCATGCCCGGGTTACTTCCGTTGTGCCCTGGGTGTGGTTAGGAGACATATGTTCCTTCTGTCTTGGACTGCTCCTTCACCTCAGGCTGAGGGCTTTGGACAGTATAACTGTCCTAAAGGAAGTCCAGTGAGAATCTTCAGAACGCCTCTTTGGGCTTATAGGATACTTGATTAACTGAGTGAATATGCTGAAGGTGTGAGAGAACCCTTCTTTTAAGGGCACAAGTCCCCAGATGATTGATCTAAAGCTAGCCTTCTTTTGAAGACAATGGGTCTCCTTATTAGTTTTGCGGTAGCCGTGCCGGTAAAACCAGCACAGCTGCCGCCGGAGTGATTTTTTTTCCGGTGCCCGGGAATGGGCAATTACTGGGGCATTACGGCCCTTGAGGACCTGCTCATTGCCCATTCCAGGGCACCAGAATATATTACTCCCATTCCCATTTGAGTCCCATTCGTGAATGGTGCTGGTGCATCCGTCGAGGTCTACTCGTGGGTACCTGTCTGCCCGCGAGGTCAGACCTGGCAGGCGAAAAGGCACCCGCGAGCAGAACTCATAGGATGCCGGTCTGGTAACAACGGTACTGGCAAGCTTACCTGTACCGTTGTTACTGGAGCGGCAAACATATAATGAGGCCTAATATCTGCTCCAGGCCATTGTGGACTTTGCGCTGTTGATGTCACATCCAATGTGTTTTACTTCAGAGGAAGTGGAGTGGGCATGAAAGGGAAAGAGAGACAGCAAGTAACAAGATGGTGGAAGGCATCTTCCAGTGATCAGAGCCCTGACACCTATCATACTCCTGCCCCTTCTCTCCTTACTGACAACAAAGACCTTTAGACATCCAGCACTCTGGTGTTGGGCTACTCCTCCTGAAGGGGTGCTCTCTGAGCCCAAGATAGCTGCCTGCTGTGTGGCTGCCTCTGTGGGAGGGTGTTACCAGCCTTACCAGTTTCTCTCCTGCCGTTTGGCATTATCGGCCTATCTGACCCGAATGCACATTCCCTACCACATCAGAGTTGTCTCATAGATGCTGACAAACGTGCGATATCAAGTTGGATGTGCCATTGATGATCATAAAGAAAAAACATGGACAATCAAGAGAAACGCCTCCTTTGCCTTTTGTGGGCCAAGGAAGGCTATCCTCTTAAGAGGGGTGTGAAGGTGAACCATTAGTGACGCAATCAACACAGTATCTCAGTCCAAAATAAAGGAAATGTCCATAAAAGTTTCTGTAAAAATATACACACTTTAATAAAACACACTCACTGCATGTAAAACAAAAAGAGATTACGATACAAAAATCCACCCCAAAGGAAAGGACAGAGAATATGTTTCAGACTCCTGAGTGAATTCCCCAGACTCCTCCTCACCTGTATCCTCTTTTGAACTGTCCAATGCTTCTGATGTTTTCTTTCTCTGCGCCTTCCTCCGTTCTATGGGTCCTTTCTCCTTCTTCTGATGAAGATAAGGACGCGCTCCTTCGGAGGCCACCTCGACTGATGGTTTTAACCAGACCAAGTGAACCGCAGGGAGCAGGACCCAAAAGTCTCAAGGAAAAGCCTCCTGGCATAAAAAACCCTGGTAGGCGGTGTAACAGAAGTTGGTTTCAGAAATTATGACAGTTCTTGGTCTCAAGTAGCGTTTTAGAACACTGTAGTAATCTGATTCTTCGGTAAATTGAGGAAGAATTCTGCGAACTGTAGTTACACAGGATGAACGAAATAAACAGAGGACCTGCTGACCGAGTTCTATAGTCTGCAAAGGAGGGGATGCTTGCAGAAAGGTATAAGTAACACTGAAAAGGAACAAAAGAATGAAATAAGAAAAAGAAAAGGAAGAATCCAAGAAGTCTAAGTATATTCAGAGGGAAGAAATACAGTAAAGAAGAGGCGCTGCTAGCGAACGCCGTGCGTGAGTATGTAGGTTGTTGGGCGTCGTTAGTAGAAAAAGAAATAAGGTAGCGGCTTCGAGAGAGGAGGAGCGTACTGGCAGCCGCGAAACGAGAAAAGCAAAAAGAGAGAATAGTTCACTCACGGCTGCCGAGCACCTGGAGGCAATGACGAAGAAACAGGCGCCGCGGGTGAAGAAAAATAGAGGGAATCAGCAGCGCTGGATAGAAAGGTACATTTTGATGGGCGCCGTGACAAGATAGAACACACGGCCAGCTGAGTCCGGAAACCCCGGTAACTGTGAGAAAGGCAACAAAGTAGGAGGAACAGGGAAAGTGTGTAAAACAGGAAAGCAAGAAGAAACGGAAAGTAACCAAACTAAAATTACCTAAGAGTTGAGAGGACACCCGAATGCACGAAGGATTCAGAGCAAGGAGGGAGCAGGGAAGGAAAGTAGAATGGGGCAATGGTAGCGGACGAGGTTCACTGGAACAACACAGCCTCTGAGTAGGAAGCCATAGATGATACAACGCAAGGAGCGTACCACAGACACTCGTTCATAAACTGGAGGCGGCCATCTTGAAAAAGACTAGAGCATTACTGTGGAACTATGGGCCACCATGTTAAGTGTGTTTCCACCTTTGCCAGCACTTCCAGGGGCGGTGTATGACAATATACAACAGACTGGAGAAAGTAGCACTCTAAGTGTAAATCCAGGGGTGGTAGGTAAGGTACTATCATAAAA
This sequence comes from Ambystoma mexicanum, assembly GCF_040938575.1. Taxonomy (NCBI): domain Eukaryota; kingdom Metazoa; phylum Chordata; class Amphibia; order Caudata; family Ambystomatidae; genus Ambystoma; species Ambystoma mexicanum. Next base: position 1,393,378,175 of record NC_090924.1, read on the forward strand.
AGGATAGTGGATTGAAAACAGGGACTATAGTGACCTAACCAGTCTCTAGGGTCCAAGTAGAATGGGGGGGCAGTTCAGTGTCTGTCAACAGTACCTGGATTCAGTTCTTGGTGGGCTGACATATCAGACCCAGTGTCAAACGATGATGCGAGCCAATCAGGCTCAGTTCGGGCATGTAGGATCATATAGGCCCTGTCAGCAAGTGGATGTCATTTAGGGGGCGAAGGCGTCTGCTCTGTGCGGTGGAACATGCAGCTCTTCAAAGTTGCAGCTCGTGATGGTCCCAATAATGTTTTCACAGTTGGCCTGGCCAAGACGGGGTTGAGCCACTGGGAGGGGCCAGTGAGAGATGCTCCAGCAGTCCAAGTTGGTGGGCAATGGTTGTTGAAGTTGTGATCGAGGGTGTGCTAATGTGCGATTGATGAGGTAGCATTTAATGGGCTAGCAGGGTCATGCCATGGTTGTAACCTTGGGTTAGAGTTGGCGAGTGACTCTCCGCTGTTTCGGTTCAGGAACCAGCATTGAGCAGTTGCTTCAGGCCTAGCAGGGGATGTGCTTCACTAGGACACAATGCAGTGTCAAGCTGGTTTAGAAGTAAGCAAATAGTTGGGCTGGTTGAAGACAACAGCGCAACACCTTCCCTACGATTGTTGATGCAGGGAAAACAGAGCAACCAGTTTATTGCAGTAGAACAGGGAGCTTCATCTGGGCTGGCACCCGGTTGCTGTGAGGAATCCACAGAGGACTTGAGGACAGGATGCCCCAGTTCAGGGTCTGCTGCCCTAGCTTTGGAGATATGAAGCAGAATAGTTGGTCCTGGTGCACTCCCATGTTACTCCCGTTGTGCCCTGGGAGTGATTAGGAGACAGATCTTCCTCCTGTCTTGGATGGCTCCTTCACTTCAGGCTGAGGGCTTTGGACAGTACAACTGTCCCAAAGGAAGTCCAGTTAGAATCTTCAGAACGTCTCTTCAGCTTTATAGGATCCTTTGGACCCGGAGGCTTGAGGGCGCCAATAAGTCATACAACATAAAACATTAAAAGAGTGAGGAGAAAAGATGAGCTGCACAACTAACACATAGTTAAGCATACTTCAGGGGGACATAGCCTACAGGCGCAGTCCTCCCTGTCACATTTAGCTGTAATGTGACAGCCACAGGTACATCAAACCATCTCTGAAGGTGTAAGGCAATGCCTTCCTCTGGCCATGGCCAGCTGAATTAAAATATCAAAGGCTCCATGGAACCGCGCTGTTCTATTGTCAATGTTCTGTGTGGTGGCAGCGCATACCGATGATAGTTAAATAGAAACAGGCCTTGCGAAGAGGCCTGGTCGCAGAACTAACACAAGTGACAGGAAACAGCAACACCTCTTTGATATGCAAAGTGTCAGCTTGAAGGTAGCTCCTACCCGCTGTATGTAGGGCAGTGAATGGCATGTCTGGGACAACTGTTTACAGTAGGTAACCCTTGCAGGGAACCCCCTTTCAGAGGGAAGAAGTATGGGATTTGATAGATACAGAAAGTCTGCTCTTGGCACAAACCTGAAGGGAGACCTGCGCTTTTATCAGGAGTCACAGAGAGCTCAATTAACCAGAGGGACACTTTGATCCACAACAGAAGGAAGATGGGTGGTACCTAGTAGTACATGTTGTCACCCCTTATCTTTCCTGTTGCAAAGCACTCTGATTATGACCTCACGTATAACAGAAGATTGTTGGTGGTGACCCAGGATTGGTTAATTAAGGTAGACTTAGCCTGCACCAATCACTGGGGCCCATTTAGCTTTAAAAGAGGGCTGAGCCCTCACTTAGCAGATCATCTGACAACTTCGAAAGGTGTAAGAGGAAGGACTCATTTGGACCCTGGCTGAAGATACAGTCTGCCTTACAGCTTCCACCATTGAAGGAAGGCCAGGATTTCCAAGAGGGAAGCAAGATCCCTCCTCTAAACATCGCCCAGGGAACAGAGTGAGATATCAGACTCAGAGGACCCACCCAGTAGCTCCAGAACCAGTACCCAGTCAGCACACAGTATGCCCTACTGGGTCTGCCAGCAAGCTTCCTAGGTGGGAAGTGCCAGAGAGTCTCTGAACAAAGGACAAGGCTCTAGCCTGCAAACACTCTCCTCAGCTTTGGGCCATCCGCCTTAACGGATGACACAAGCCCTTCGAAGAAGCTAGGAGGAGTGCCACAACAAGCATCAACCAGTGTCCATCTATTAAGGACATTTTCTTGACAGTCAAGCCCACGACCGGCTGAACCACTGAGGGTTGTCACGCTGCAGTCACTAAAGCCGTACGGGATGCCTCGACCAGTGTTCCAGAACCGCCATTCTGCAAAGAGACGATTCCGGACCCTGAGCCACCGTGTAGGCTAGCCTTCAGCTGTCCGCCCAGCATTGCTTGCCGAACTGCCTGCCGCCTGATATTCGCAGCTGTTTCCTGTCTGGAACTCTGTCGCAGGAGCTGCAAAGCATCCTGGAACCAAGTCGACGCTGTCAAGCATTAAGATCATCTCAAGTACCAGGTACATTGTGGTTCTATCCCCCTGGTCCCTCTCCGAAGGCCCCTAGTGACATTTACAACCCCTTGTTCTTTTGGTGCTGACACCAAAATAACCTTGAACAGTTAAGACTTTTTACCGACTACCCTCCTGTGAGTATCCAGAGGGCATCACTTTCTTTCGTGAAACTGCCTGTACTCTGTGTTCCTTTACAAGGTTGATTGTATTTTGCAGTGTGCTAGAACTGTCTATTGTAATAATAATAAGGTAGATATTTTTATACAACCTTAACTGGACACTCACTTTTATCATTGGATAATCATTGTATTTTCGGTGTGTTGCAATTAACCAACAATCCACGACCTTGCAGAGATAAGCCTGCCGTTCCGTCCACGTTACCAAAATTGGACAAGGAGGTTTATAATTTACTTGTGTTTCCAATCTGTTCGGACCCCTTCTGGTGTACTAGAGGTGTGGGGCTGATAGATGGTTTAGAAACCAATATTCATCCCTGGACCACTGGTGCCCTGGAAGTTGATTTGACATAGGGTGAGAGTCCTTCTTTTAAGGGCACAAGTCCCCAGACAATCGGTCTAAAGCTAGCCTTCTTTTGGACACCAATACCTGCTTCTGACCTGAGTGGACTTTGCCCTGTTGGTGTCAAACCCAAAGTGCTTTGCTCCGCAATAAGTGGATTGGACAGGAAAGAGAAAGAGAGACAGCAAGTAACAAGATGGTGGAAGGCTTCTTCCAGTGCCTAGAGCCCTCCTGCCTATTCTTCTCCCGCTGCCTTGCCTCCTTACTGACAACAAAGACCTTTAGACATGCAGCACCCTGGTGTGAGGCTGCACCTCCTGAATGGGTGTGCTCATTTGATATCTGGGCCCAAGATAGCTGCCTTCTGTGCAGCTGTCTCTAGGGAAGGGTGATACCAGCCATCATAAAGCGGATCAAAGAGAGGCGCTGGGTCCTCAGGGTTTCTCCCTGCCATTTGACATTATCGGCCCATCTGACCCGAATACACATGCCCTTCTACATCAGAGTTGTCTCACAAGGGCTGACACATGTGCAATATCAATTTGGATCTGCCGTTGATGCATATAAGTAGTGAGCTTAGAGCCCTTTGAATAACCTGCATGCAATGGATGGGATGCAGAATAACTCTGACACCACATAATCGAACCAACCTAGGAAGATGGCAAAGTTTGCTGTTTTATTATCAATTGTCTAAAACAGGGAGTTATAATGACATCAACAGACGTTTGCTCAAGCTCTCGATTCATTTCACATAAAAAACATTTATATACTAACAATTCATCATAAGTGACATCATTCTATGTGGCAAATGAGAAAAACCTACGAGGGGTTGTGATAGGCTCAAGGGGAACATCTAAGCATACTTTCTATAAGGGGTGGGATTGTGATTGGACATCTACTGTCAGGTGGACAGCTTATGCCTACCTCTAAAACATGTAATCTTCAACAATATTAAGTACACCATATATCATTGGCTCTCAAACTATAAGGCCCTTTGTAATATGGCCCTATATAATTGGTTGGCACGCTCGTTCCATGTCTGGAACATTTGGTTCACTTAGTAGCACGTAAGCTCAGACCCAGGTGCCAGGAGGTGGACTTAACTTTACCTCCCCACCCAATTAGCCCAACATCTCTCATCACCCATGCATTCTGCCATGAAGATTGTCTTTGAACTTGGCCTTGCAAAGTATTCTTGTCTGTGAAAATATAAGGGAGTGCGAGCATGCACTATCGCTGTTCTAGAACTCCATGCTCAACTCTAGTTCCATCCTTGGCTCACGTGACAGGAGACCACGATTTGGACCATTCTTCAGCATTTAAACGTCTGAAAAGAATAAAATTTGACACCCATGGTGTTCTTTCTCTGCACCTTAACAAGCTTCTCACATTCACTCTCTTTGAGAATAGATAACCGGCCTTGGCTGCTTTCACTTTGACACCAGCCAAACAGCCTCGTCATGCATATCCACTATCTCAGCTAAGTCTTGCTGTGACACACTTCTCGGCCTTTCCTCTTCATGGGTCCGGGCTTACTAAATTCATGACACTGATGACCAGCTTCTATACAATGGTGGACTCGCCAGCATTCTTTTCACTACATATAGCCAGCTTAGCTTCTAAGATTACTTAATCTACTTGCGTTGCTGCATCTGTACAGTTATTGAACAACTTGCATTTTCTGCAGTGCGTCACACACATGCAATCTTCTTTACGCATATGAAAGTTTACTCAATTCTTAACTTTGTCATCAGTTCCTGTAAGGTCCATGCATTCTCTTCAGTCTGTATTCTTAGTGCGTTACGCTCATCTCTTGTGACGTCACTAGATCCTCTTTCGCTCTTTTTCATATTCCTTTGGGTAGTTCCTCCCTCAGATTGTCATCTCTTCAGGGATACATTTGATAGGGTTTTCTGTGGTATGGTCACAACTGCTGGTGTCAAGCATGACACAATCACAGGTTTCCAACATACAGGAGGTAGGAGGCGGGACTTTCTGCAGAGGCATTCAGCTGCTCCTCTAGACTAAACTTGGACATAGGTTATTATTAGAGATTAACATACCACCTGCATGGGGTAAGCATGATCATTGTAGTGTTGGTAGAGGGGCATATCTGAAATGTCGCTCCTGTGCTGCTGTGTATTTGCTGTCACTGTGGTGGTTGAGTGTGCATCTTGTGACCTTTGAACCTGCTCTGAACTTTGAGCAGAGCAGGTGCGGCGGATTAGGCTAGTGATGTAGCAGGGAACAAGTTCACTATGCTTTTGGCATGGAGTTGGCAACAAAGGGTGATCTGGTTAGCAGATTACCCTTTAGGAAAAGAAACCACCCACATCATTTAATGTATTAATAAAAATGAAAAAAAGCAAGGGCCTTGCACCCTCAACATGTGGCAATTCCTCACAGGTACCTTGAGAAGGTGCACTGTGCTGTTCAGAAATAGCGCCTACACCGCCAGCCCGACAAGCGGGAACGAAGAATGTGGAGCAGGAGCCACAGAGATAAGGAAGGCCCCAGGAAGAACCAGCAGAGCGTCACAAAGCCATCAAAGGTAACGGGTGTAACGCTGGAACAGATAGGGGCATAAGGCTTGAGAGTAAATACAAGCTAATTGGAAATACGGAATGCGAGTTAACTGAACTCGATGATACGAGTAATCTCCCTTGTGGCAATACTTGGCAGGAGAGTGAACCAAGTGGGCCTAGAAAAAGGGGGAGGAAAGAAAGGGTTTGGAACCCAAGCAATGTAAGGTTCTGGGACCCGAGCAAAAACCAAGCAAGGACCAGAGGGAGTCGCCCCCAAGACAGTGACAGAGATAAGTCCACTGGCCACTAGGGAAGGGTGTAGGACCCTGTCCACAATCACAGTGGGGGAGAAGCATCCCCTACCTCTCCCCCAGTGTGAGGGGCAACATATCAGAACACCAAACAGGACTAACCATACACACATTGTTAAACAATTCATCTTAAGCCACGAGATTCATTATTGTTATAGACATATAATCCCTTTTTTATAGGCAGTTAAGGAGTCTTATTATAAAAAAGTAAAGTCTGCAAGCATTTGAAATGGTTACTACAAACAGTCCAAATTAACTATTTCCTCAAATATAATAAAAGATCATCCGACTAGATTCATCGAATGGCACCAAAGTTATAAGTCATCTAAATATGTTGGGACCCCCCTCTAACTTTGCCCACTCATGACAAAATTCCACCAGATTTTGCAAAAACATCAATGTTGGGTCTAAACCCTTATTGCAAAACGTGTATTCAGATTGTCAAACAGCACCAAATGTAGAAGCTGTTCAAACATTTTGGGACCACCCTCTCTAATTTTGCCCACTCTTGTTGTAAAGGCACCAAAGGCATTGACAGTTGGGTCTACAATTAGAATACAACATGTCATGCAGTTTCACTCAATGGCGCCAAGGTTATAAGACATACAAAGCTTCAATGACCCTGTAATGCAGAAACATGCATGGATGTCCTGGAACATTTCAAGTTCGTGAACATCACATTAAAGTCCCTGGACAACAGATGTTTGCAGACATCGAAGAAGAAAATACACAGGATTTTTGGCTTTTTCTGGCCATATTCCACCCATCTATATCACCTCTCACCTCCCCAGATATTGATTCATTAGTTTGACAAGTATAATGTTGTGTTTTAATATGTTTTTACTGCGATGGCCGCAGACTAAGGGCGCAGTTCGCAAATCAACATGGCGTCCGTTTCAAATATTTTGACAAACCTCACGTTTTTAATTGTCCAATCAGCAGGCACGTGCGATGTCCACAAACGTTATGCGGCTCCCTCATTGGCCCAGAGGTGTCAGCGGACACCGAATCGGGAAGTGAGTCTGCGAACTGGACACAGATATCACTAATTTCTTTTACTTACATTTTGGGAATTTTTTTTAAATCACTATTGGGTACTACACAAAGGGCCATTTCCAATACCATGCCCACAGAGCCATTTCCTGAGCGACCTCTATACAGGACATTAACGGCAGCGTCTCCCCTTGCTTCGGTAGAAGTGCCTGCAGTTTCCATTGGTTGGTAAAACTGACCCCTGAGTCTACAGACTTCAGTGACAATCAATGCATCCTGGGACTACGATTGGTCAATCGAACACTGAAGTGGAAAGATACACATGTCATGGCCTCATCTTTGGGTCTCTACTCCAGACACCTGTGTCCTTTGAAACAGCTGTCACAATGGGCAGGTTTTCTGTCAATACGAGGCCAGCTAGATTTGTCTGGAGTATGCTTTTTACCTCCATGTGAGAAGGGTTTATCTCCAAGTTTGCAATATGGCATACACAAGGTTTTTGCGTAGTTCAGCAAGCAGACCAAGGACGAGGGTGAGAGGACCTAAGATGGCTGAAAGACTTGTAACCCATTGAAGGTTTGGTGGTATGTGGGCGGTAAATATGCCCAGATACAACCAAACTGTATTACTGTCACTGGCACTCAGTCCGGCGGTATTACCCTGGATTACGTGTGCCGGCAACAGCTGTAAATCACCCTTTCATGTCCTATTGGACTCCTTAGGGGTATTTTCTGGTATTTTCGATGCCGGAAATACCAGCGATTTTTGCCAGTAAACTTACCTCCAGCTCTAAGCTGGAGATAACTCACCTGCCCCAATGGAAAAAACGTGTAGTTGACCAGTGCGGTAACATGCCATTGAACGTTATTACCGGCACTTTATTACCGCACCAGCCTACTTCTAATGTGGCCCATTTAAGTCTGACATCCACCAATCATATTTTTAGAATTCAATCCATATTACGCTCTCATTTTCTTAAGGGTTGTAGTGGGAACTGCAGTGAGAAATCCACTCCATGGCTTTCCTGGGTCCAAGCCGGGAATCCAAAAGCACCAACACACACATCAGAAGTCTGATGCTGGTGGCGAGTCAGGGATCCACACACGCGCTTCTGGCTTTTTAGCATGAGCTAAGAAGGGGTTCAGTCCATAGGGGGCTCTGTAACGACAGACCCCATTGGCTGTGAATGCCACCATTACCTATCCACGCTGCATGCATGTGTGCATGGCATCGATTGATGGCGATCCACCACGTGATGCAGTGATATGCAGTGCACCCAGCATATGACCCATGACATCATATCATGCAGTGGATCATGGGAATCCGTTGGAATGTATTACCCCCCTGTTTTCTTTTTAAATCTTGGACGGATTTCTACCAAATCAAACATGGAATTCCAGTTTAATCAGGCCCCAGTTTATAATCCAAATTTGGTTTCAATACATCCTCTTTATTTTGAGCTACGCATGTGTAAACATCTTCTATTTCAGTATGGGTGGGAAACACAACAACTCTGTAAAAATGACCCCTCTTGATGAATGTCGCAAAACTTTCCCCAGAAAGAATCCTGATCCCAAAATGAAAACGAAAAAAAACAATGTACCTCAAGCTAGAGAGCTGCAATGGCTGTCTCTGTGCCGGGTGCATGTGTGTAGCAGCGCTTCAAAGCCACCCAAATGTCAGTCAAACGCTTTACCAATGCAGCAAAACATTGCACATCAAACCTACTAGGTAGGCAAACAGAACACAAGGCACCACTCACCTAATGACGGAATCATCACACATGGCATCGTATGTAATGACATCAGTGAATACATCGTAAAGGGCAGTTGAAAGAAGACAGATAATAGAGGAGAGAGAGACGTGGACAGAAGATATTCCAGTGGGGGCATGAGAGGGAACGGGATGAAAGCGAAATAAAATGGGGACGGGAGACATTGTGCGCCACAAGCAAATCTGTGCAGCTATCAAATCTCCCCGGCACATTCTGAAGCCATTTCTACCCTATCGCCTCCGCAGCCCGAGGAATGTAGGTCAGCGGTATTCATTATGGCCAGACTGACGGTGGCAATGATAGGACATGTTTTATTCAAATACTGTTTCATCTACCTGTCCCTTCTCTCCCCCTCTCTCTCCTTTACCGCAGCATCCTCTAGATTAAACCTATCGCTTCTATTTATGGGGACACGCACGCACGCACACGCACACGCACACACACAACCACCCCCGTCCCCCACAACCACCCGCCACCTCCATATGTTTGTGTTGCATGGTTGTGCATATGACCAGGAAGAATGCACTAGGGTGAAACAAGCTAGTGATGACACCAGTGATTTTCCATTTATCTGCTCCAAAATCTTAAAGAGGCTGACTTCTAAATGAAGATAACTATCTTTTGCACTGTGCCCATTTAACCGGTTAAACATAACAGAAAATAAAGGCAGCTTTGCAACCCACTTTGCTGTATCCTTAACTGCTCTATTTTTGGATTGTTGTTAATGTTAGAATCATCTGTTAAAAGCGCTTTGTGTTTAGTTTGTATACTGATGAGTCTGTGCCTGTTTGTTCTTGACTTGTTAATGTTTTTTTTTTGCTCTCTTTATTTCTTATTTTCAACAATAGTCAACAAATAACAGTAACATTAACCAAAGTCATTGAGCCTCAAAACATACAATAGTGGGAAACAATACAACAGAATTTTACATCAAAACCCCGCAACCCACCAACATATACTGCAAAATCAATCAAAAACTAGATCAAATGTACCAAAACAAATAACAACATACCAACAGGACCACACAAACAACCACACAAACAACACAAATCCCCCGACCCTCAACACAATGGCACCAGAAAGTAAACCATTGCGCTCCACTCCATTACACATCCTAACCTTATCGATAAAGATCTTCAAAATCCCCCCACATTTCATCACAAAGGTCTGCCCTATCCCTTCTACGAAACATTGTCCTTTCAAACCTCGATAATGCTCTAACATCCAGAATCCACTCCTCTACCGTCGGCTTTTTCCGTGTCTTCCAGACCTTCAACACTTGTTTAGCTGCCACCAACAAAACTTTACGCACTGCACACAACGTCACCCAACTCACAGTACGCCCACCCCATACGACAAAAACAGAACTGCCAAGGGATTACGTGGATAGACAATGTTCCAAATCTGGTCAATCCTGTCAATAACCTCCCTCCAAAAGTCTAACACCCTATCACAATGCCATAGCATATGTAACAGTGTACCCTGCTCTCTCCCACAACCCCAACATAATGCATCATCAACCAAACCCATCTTACACATATGTGTTGGAGCCCAATAAATCCTGCCCACTATCCTTTGATGGATGTAACGTAACTGCAAATCCACTTTGTCTGTAGCCGGGACTCTCTAAATCTTATCCCATTCTCTCAATGTTACCTCCCTACCCAACTCCTCTGTCCATGACAACCTCAACTTTTCCCACAAATCCAACCATTGCCTGTCCGGAAGCATAAACTGCTTAAACGCAGACACCCTCTTAAAACCCATCTCCAAAATATCAAAGTTCACCGTCTTTTTCAAAAAGGGAGCATCCAACATCCCTCTCCGCTCAATGAGCAAAGCCACCAAAATATTATATTGCCGCAATTCTCTGTTCCGCAAACCAAATTTCTCTACCAAACCCTCAAAAGGCACTACCCCAGATTCATTCCATACATCTCCAATAGTCAAAACCCCCCTCTGAATCCAACTCTTCCAAGATAGCACCTTGTTATCAAACAGCAGACCAGGAGTATGCCAAAGGGAGGCCTCCTCATAAAGATATAAACCTTGACCAGTACCAACAACCCACGACGACAACGCCTCCTTAGTAGCCAACACAGACTTCAAACACTGCATCTTCTTAGGCAACTTTCCAAAAGAAAATAAACATTTAATATCATAGGGCAAAAACCGCTGCATCTCAATTTGTACCCACCACGGCATCCGGGTCTGATCAATACTAGAGTAACAAGACACTTTCTTCAACAAGAAACCACTACAATAATTACTCAAAACCGGATACCCAAATCCTCCATCTTTAACACTCTTAACCATAATGTACCGGGGAATCCTGGCCCTCTTCCCAAATCCCCATAAAAAATCCTGAAACAATCTATCAATACGCACAAATGTTCCTTTCGTAAAACGCAAAAGCAGAGATTGAATAACATATAGAATCTTTAGCAGCAAAATCATTTTAATAGCATTGACTTTGCCCCAAAGAGTCAGACTAACACGCCCCCATCTCATAATATCCCGCTTAAGAACCTCAATAACTTTATCAACATTAAAACTTACTATCTTACCAAAATCATGAGTAATATAAATCCCCAAATATTTCACACTAGTATTCTCCCATTTACAGTCACATCCCAACAGGTGTTCACAACCAGGCGAAGGCCTCACCGGAAAGACCACCATCTTATCCCAATTGATCCAATACCCGGATAACCTACCTACCTCATCAAAAACCTCCCGTAACATTCGACCCCCAACAACAGGGTCATTTAAGACTATCACCACATCATCTGCATAAGCTAGAGCCTTCACTTCCCCATCACCCAACGCAAACCCCCTGATACAACCCATCTGTCGAATATACGCCAACAGGGGCTCCAACACCAATTTAAATAACAGCAGAGACAGGGGCGAGTGCCCCTGAATAATGAAAATGATGCTGAAAACCCCCCATTCACCCATACCTTTGCCGAGATGCCATTTTGAAGAGCTTGAACAGCCTTAAGAAAGAAAGGACCAAAACCCAATTTCGACAGTGGATAATTCAGAAAGCACCAATTCACCCTATCAAAGGCCTTCTCAGCGTCTAAAAAGATCAACAAAACATCCTTTATCTCTGAGTCCGGTACGCTCAAAATATCCAACAACGTCGGAATATTATCATATCCATATCGTCGCTCCATGAAACCCATCTGGGAACGCTCCACCAAATCACCCATATATTTTTTAAGCTTTACTATCAGTACTTTCATAAAAAAATTTAAATCCACATTAAGTAAAGAAATTGGCCGATAGTTATTCCATCTAGTTACATCCTTTCCAGATTTCGGAACCACTGTGATGATTTCTTCCTTCAATGAATCACACAATCTCCCCTCCCTCCAAAAACAGTTATACAATTCACACAAAATCGGAGCCAACACCTCACCGAATTGTTGATAAAATTCTACCGTCAACCCATCCATCCCCAGAGACTTACCTACATTCAATTCCCCAATCACTGAAAAAACCTCCAAGACAGTAATCGGCGCCTCAATGAAACATCTACCCTCCTCCGAAAGCACTGGGAGTTCGATTTTCCCAAAGAACCTGTCAAAATCACCAATTTGTGGTGCAATTTCTTCCGCATATAATTTAGCATAAAAGGAGCGAACACATTCCCCAATTTTACCTCTCCTAATCTCCAAATTTCCAGACTCATCAACAATTTTTTGAACATACACCCTCTCCGAGTAACTCCTCAATCTCCTCGCCAACAACCTCCCTGCTTTATCCCCCTGCTCCCAGTACTTCTGCCTCACAAAAAACAGTCCCTTCTCAACTTGCGAGTCCAACTCAGATTTTAGCAAAGCCTTTGTATACAAGATTTTAAGTTTAATATTCTCCTCTCTCGACAAAGCAAAACTCTGTTGTAAGTCTCCAAGTACTCTTTCAAGCTCCACTAATCTGGCTTCACCCCCCCCCCTATGTATCCTTGCAGTCCAGTTCATCAGCTCCCCTCTAACAGAAGCTTTAAAAGCATCCCACGCCACCATGTTGTCTGCCGTAACCTCATTCATTGCAATAAAAATAGGAATAAATTACATTAATGCATCCACAGAATCCTGGCAGTTCACAACAGGTTTCAACCTCCATCTACTAGGTCTCTGCCTCTCAGCAACCAACATCAACTTGGTCACTACGATCGAGTGGTCCGAAATGTGCCGTTCCCCTATAGTCACCTCCCTTACATTCTCAACCAGCCTATCTGACATTAATATGTAGTCAAGCCTAGAATAAGAATCATGTACTGGTGAATAAAATGAATACCCCCTATCCCTCCAATGAAAATGTCTCCAGGTATCCACCAAGTCATATACTTCCAAAAAGTCACGAAACTCCTTACTCGACCTCTGTTCGGTAAATTTGCGCATCGAGGACCTATCCATCTTGCGGTCAATCACACAGCTGAAATCCCCTCCCAAAACAATCATTTCACCTCCCATATCACCAAGCATCTTCACCAGTGAATTAAAAAAGGCCCCCCACCCGCACATGGCCCATACACAGATCCTACCTTTAACAGCAAGCCCTCACATTTAAGATCTATAAGTATGATACGCCCCACTCCATCCATACTCACTTTTTCAACACTAGCATTTAAGCCCTTCTTCAACAATATTCCAACACCCCGGGAATTAGAGGAGTAGCAATTCAAGAAAACCTTTGTATATCTTGAATTGGTTAGTGAATCACCAGACCCATCAATCAAATGCGTTTCCTGCAAGAACGCCACATCAATTTTCTCCCTCCAAAGCTTAGCCAGAATTTTCTTTCTCTTCTGTTAGGGAGAATTCTCTGTTAAGGCTGAATTTCCTAACCTAGTGAGTCCCCCAGCAGCTTTGCTGGATTTCTGGAGTTTGATTTTGTCCATCCTGCCAAGAGTGAGACTCTTTTTCTCCCACTCTTGGACGTGAATGTGGTTAATTCCTTTGAATGTCAATGTGTTCTATGGGCTATGGGGTCTTTTACTTCATAGGGTCTCAAATGTTTTACTATGTGTGTTACACCGCACCCACCCTGCCGTAACACTGGGGCGTCCTAGAGGATCCCCACCATAGACTCCATACCCTGGGACTGACTACTGTCTCCCAGGGCATGTAAAGTCACCATTGGCTTTACTAGACCTAAATTTACTAACAGAATTAGTACAAACCATCCTATTGTGGACGTACTAGTAGGGGTAATTCGATTACCCCTGGGTCTGTTATTCAAGGGGACACTGTCCCGTCCCCCCTCATCGAGTTTTGGCTGGTGGCAGTGGAAACTACTTATTATATTCGACCCCGGATATAATTCTATGGGATTCTTCCCATTGTTGGAGGCTAATACTTTTTCCTGTTAGTCTCTAACATACCGCCGGTTTATTTGTCTTAAATAAATCCACTGGTCGGTATTTTCTGCCAGAACTCGGTTTTTAAAATGGCGTCTGTGTTCGCCTCTGTATCTCCGAACCAAAGGTTGAGCCCTTTGTTCCACTTTTGGCGGGCTTCTGCACAGAAGCTCTCTAAAGTGGTGCCATTCTGTCTGGGTACCGCAGGGGGTGTGGGAGGGGTTTTAGGCACCCTGGACTGAGTTGCCTTGCCAACTCAAGTCGCACTCTGGTGTGATTGGCCCAAGTGGTGAGCCACCCCGCTCACCACTTAGCATGTTTTGATTGACAGCTAGGCTGAATGAATGGGGGTTTGCTGCATAAAAGCAGGGCTTTTGGGACTGGATCTTCAGAAGTCGCCACAGGACCTAAGAATCCGACGAGGGTAAAGCTGAGCCGACCTGCAACGACGACACCTCCGGTGGAGCCCTGCTGAACCGTCTCACCAATTCCCAATGACAGAGGAGATCTCCCGGCTGGAGAGTCTTCTTCCCCTGACTAGTGGGAACAACCAGTCCCTTTGCTTTTTCTTCGCTTCCAGGGCGTAGTGGTCGAATTGCCCGTGCTGAGCACCCCGGCAACCGGATGGCCTCTAGCCCGTACCGCGACCAAAAGGTGGTGCCTTGTGACGGAGCACTCGGTGGCTGGTCTCTTCCCTGGTGGTGCAACGATCTTCAACTTTCCTTCGACGACGAGATCATCTCATCTCTTGGCAAAGCCCCGACTTGCATCCACCACCAGGAACAACTGCCCCCGCCGGAGCTGTCTCTCCACATACAAGGTACCGTATCCACCTGGCTTCCCTTGTGACGGTTAGCGTGAGGTGTCTTAATCCTTGCCTCTCCATCGGGTCGCCTCCAGACCTTCTTTACTTTTTGTTCTAAACTGGTCCAACCTTTCTGTGACAATTTGCTACAAAGACTTGAAGTGCATTTCAACTGTGATACTTTTTGGGACATATCGCCTTGCCTCTCTCCGAGTGGGCCTGGCCTCTGAACTTTGTGATCCACAGTAGACCCTGCCTTACTCGCCTTGCATTTGCTTCGTAAAAGAGTTGGTAACGAGTTGGTTTCATACCCTGCCTTTTCTCTCCCGTTCTAACGAATATTAGAGTGCCATCTAGGTTAAAGCATTCACCTCTGTCTGCAAATAAGTGGTGCCGTTGAACCTAGACTTGTCGAAATATTGTTAGAGGATTGATACTTATAGTAATTGTAATTGAAGTTGTTTGCCGTATTAGTGCCAGTGTGTTTTTCATAGATGTGTTTTTATAAATAAATAACTATAGATCTTTACACCCAAGCTCTGTTCCGTGTCTGCTTGTTCTACTGTGTAAATTGCCCTATTTTGTATACTCCACATACTGCCTAACTCTTCTTGAGGGAAGTCTGACTGCTCAGCCACAGCTACCAAGTGAATCTGTGTGGTACAGACTGCTACCAAGTGGGTTTACTGCCAAACACCTGTAGGCCTAAATCTTTTGCAGTAGTCCCAGAGGGAACTGCACAGGTTTCCGCTTAACACTGGTGTACAGCGGTGGGATTTGTATCGAGTATACAGTTTAGAGTGCTTTTCAACACTTTAGGATAACTAACCACAAAGCTTAACACTAAAAAGCATTTTTCAAAAACATGTCTACTATAGAAGTTTACAGTCAAGAGTCCTTGTCAGGTGAAAATACTGAGAGTTTGAGAGCTCTCTGTAGACAAGAGAATCTTTCTGTAAGAGGCAAGAAAGTAGAACTGATAGCGAGACTGCTGGAAAACCAAAGTCTGGGTACTGGTTCAGAGGAACCAACTTCTCCAGCGAATGTAGAAAACAGTGATGGTATTGATCTGAATCAAAGTCTTGATAATGAGTCAGAAGAGGAAAGTGAACCTAATGAAGTTAGCCACTCTGAGCCTCTGTCTGCCTTACCTACTGTACCTACGGGGCCCATACCAGGTCCCACATGTAACCCTGCTTATTTTGAACTTGAAAAAATGAAGCTCGAGTTAGAATACAATCATTTTTTAGCCCACTCTGAAAGAAACCAAGAGCTAGAGTTCAGACGGATGAATGCCCAGGCTGAGCAGAAGCAAGCTGAATTAAGGCTCAGAGAAATAGAACTTAATCATGAGTTAGAGATGAAAAAGTTATCTGTGGAAAATGCTTCTCTCTCCTCTGGTTCCTCTAGAAGTTCCAGTCCCAAAAGACCTCGGATGCCTAAGGAATTAGTGGGTATGTATCGACCGAGATTGGATGTGTTGGATTGGTTAAAACTGTTTGAATATAATCATGGGCTCCAGGACATCACAGGGAATGAGTTACTTCCCTGGTTGTTCTCTAGGCTTCCCCCTGTTGCGACTGATGGAGTTGGGGGAGGTGGATAAGAAGGATTATACAAGTGTGAAACTAGCTTTGATAGCTAGGTTCGGGAAGACCCCTGCCCAGTATCTTAAGAGGTTTAGAACCCTCAAAAAGCATGATGGTACCCCTTGGGCTACCTGGGTGAGTGAAGGGTTGAAAAACTTAGAGGGATGGATTAAGGGTTACAAGGTGAGCACTTATGAGGGTATGAAGAATATTTTTATGTTGGAGTCTATTTATGATGCCTGTTCTCCGGAGCTCAGACAGCACTTGGCTGATTCGAAGGAATTGGATTCCAGGGAGCTAGCTAAGGCTGCTGACTTGTGGGTTGCCAACAGGGCTACTCATAAGGATTCTGGGGCAACTCAGAAAAAGGATGAGGGAAAACAGCCTAAAAAAGACTCAAAAGAGAATTCTAATAACTCAAATTCCAAAGAGGGCCCCAAACAAAACCATAAGGGTACGCCACAAGGAAAACCGCAACAGAATAGTGTGTCTTCTGGTGCCATACCGGAAGGAAGCCAGAACAAGCCACCATTCCAGAAAGCATTCGGTAAATGCTTTGTTTGTGGCTCTACTGCCCATGTGAAAGGAGATCCCAGATGTAAGGGTAAACCTTCAGGGGTCCAGCTTGTCTCCTTAGCCTTCGCTCCAGAGGAGGAAGTCCAAATGGCAAGTGGAAACTTTCTACTGCTAGCTGATGAACTCATTGGAGTCTCAGCCAGCGTTTCTTTAGTGTCTCTGGGTTTGTGGGAACAACAGAATTTAGATGTCTATAATTCTATCCCAGATAATACTAAAGAGTATTATAAGGACAGTGTCCAGGTGAATGGTCAGGAGACACCTGCCATTAGGGACACTGGGGCCAGCATAACTGTGGTGGATAAATCTTTTTTTCAGGCTGAGGATGTTGCTAAGGCACCCAAACACCTCACCAAGTTAGCTGGAGGGCCTGTGCAGATGCTTCCCCAATTACCAGTTCTCATCCAGTGTAAAGACATGACTGTGAAGATACCTGTCAGCATACAGAGTGAGGTACCAGGACGAGTTCTGTTGGGTAACGATTTAAAAACTCTCAGAGTTGTGCCTCATACCCCCAGACCTCCTAGTAAACGGTTACAGGAGCTAACCAGACCTGCAAGGGAGAGAACCATGAGAGGTACTCTCCAGGAGATGATGAAGAAAGATATCACTCCTACTCCACTGGAATTGTCAGCTGCTGTCTCAAAGAAAACAGAAGCGAAAGGGAAGCCTGAGACTTCTATACCGAAACCAGCAGCCAGCATTTCAGTGCAGCCAACAAGGACTTCCCCGCGGTTGTCCAAAGTTACACCCGTAACTCCCCCTCCAGCGAAGGCTGAGAGGGTGGTACAACCCTGTGTGGTAGAATTAGACTCTGAAGAAGAGCTACTGGAAGGCCAGGAACTCATTGGAGATCTAGATCCTGTTGACCATCCTGAGCTGCAGTCTTTACTGGCAGAAGGTGGACCCAACAGGGCAGACTTCAGTAAGGGACAGAGAGAATGTCCAACTCTGGAAGGTCTTCGACACCAGGCAGAAGCTCAGGCTGAAGGGCAAGAGCCTGGGAAATACAGGTTGCACTGGGAAGATGGCCTCTTCTACAGTGAACCGACCGAGTCTGCACCTGGAGACTACAAACGACTTGTAGTACCCCAAGAGAACAGACCACAGTTCTTGCAGTTAGCCCACGAGATTCCTTTGGCTGGTCACTTGAGTTTCAAGAAGACTAAGGAAAGGCTCTCTCTCTACTTTTATTGGCCGAAGATGGGGGCCGAAGTAGAAAAACACTGCAGGAGCTGCCACACCTGCCAGACCTCTGGTAAGGTTGGCTCCAAGAATGTGGCACCTTTAGTGCCTCTCCCAGTTGTTGGAGTCCCATTTGAGAGAGTAGGGATTGACATTGTTGGTCCCCTTGATCCTCCAACCTCCTCAGGCAACAGGTTTATACTTGTTGTAGTAGACCATGCTACTAGGTATCCTGAGGCAATTCCTATGAGGACTGTTACAGCTCCGGCTGTGGCTAAGGCCCTCCTTGGTATTTTTACCAGGGTCGGGTTTCCTAAGGAAGTAATCTCTGACAGGGGGTCAAACTTTATGTCCCACTACATGAAAGCCATGTGGAAAACCTGTGGAGTTACTTACAAGTTCTCAACGGCTTACCACCCACAAACCAATGGGTTGGTAGAAAGGTTCAACCGAACCATGAAGAGCATGATAGGTGCTTTAGAAGAACCCCTTAAACGAAAGTGGGACCTTCTACTGCCATGCCTTCTCTTTGCTTATAGAGAAGTCCCTCAGGAAGGAGTAGGTTATTCTCCCTTTGAGCTTCTCTATGGTCATCCCGTCAGAGGTCCATTGGCCCTGATTAAGGAGGGGTTGGAAAGTGCTCCTTCCCCCAAGACTGACTACGTGATAGGTCTCCGGAGGAGAATGTCGCACATGATGACAGAGGCAAGTGATAACTTGAAAGCTGGACAAGCATTGGTCAAGCACTGGCATGATCAAAAGGCTAACATGGTTGAGTTCACTCAAGACCAGCTCATTCTTGTTATGATCCCAACAAGGCAGAGGGCCTTGCAAGACAAATAGATGGGACCCTTCAGAGTTGTGGGTAAACTTGGAGAGGTCAACTATCTGGTGGACTTGGGCAATCCCAAGGAGGCTCCGACAGTCTTCCACACCAACCGACTCAAAGCGTATGTCTCAAGACTTGATGTAGGAGCGTTGCTTCTAGTATCATCAGAGAAGAAGAAAAGAGTGAAGCTCTTCCTGATCTCATCAGAGGCTTACCTTTAGATGAAAAAATTGAAGGAGTGAATCTCTCTTCAAATCTGACACCCGAGCAACAAGAAGAGTGCAAATCTATGTTGAATCAGTTTGCCCCTCTGTTCTCGCTTTCACCAGGCTTGACCCCTTGGGGCCAGCATGACATACTCACTGGTGACTGTCTGCCAGTCAAAAGCAGAGGATACCGAATGTCAGAAAACGTACAAACCCACATCAAAGGTGAGGTCAGCAAGATGCTTGATCTCGGGGTAATAGAGCCCTCTACTAGTCCATGGTCTAGCCCAGTTGTGTTAGTACCAAAGGCCGGATCTAAAGAACTTAGATTCTGCATGGATTATAGAGCTCTTAATGCAGTCACCAAGACTGATGCCCACCCTTTGCCAAGAACAGATGAGTTGGTGGATAAACTTGGTTCAGCCAAGTTCCTCAGCACATTTGACTTGACGTCAGGCTATTGGCAAATAGCCCTGACAGACCATGCCAAGGAGAAAACTGCATTTTCTACCCCCGTTGGCTTATACCAGTTTAAGGTAATGCCTTTCGGATTGAAAAATGCACCTGCTACATTTCAACGGATGGTAAACCAGGTTCTGAATGGGATGGAGGACTTCTGCATGGCATACTTGGATGACATAGCAATGTTCAGCAATTCCTGGGAAGAATATGTAACCCACCTAAGAGATATTTTGCAGGCTCTTGGACGAGCCAATCTGACCATAAAGGCGAGTAAATGGCAAATTAGACAGAGCAAGGTAGTCTATCTTGGACATGAGGTAGGAGGTGGAGAAATAAGGCCTTTGCTCAGTAAGATTGAAGCTGTGCAAAATTGGACAACACCTACTACTCATACCCAGGTGAGAACCTTCTTAGGTCTCACTGGGTATTACAGGAATTTCATTGAGAACTATGGCACCATAGCTTCTCCTCTGAATGTCATCTCCTCTCCCAAATTTCCTAAAAAGGTTAGATGGAACGAGGAGTACAATCAGGCTTTTGAAAACCTAAAAAAAGGCTCTTTGCCAAGCCCCAGTACTCAGAGCTCCTGATTACCACCAAACTTTCATTGTGCAGACAGATGCTTCTAATGTAGGAATAGGTGCCGTACTCAGTCAACTGGATGGGAAAGGTAGGGAGCACCCCGTTTGCTTCATCAGCCGCAAGCTGAAGGATCCTGAAACAAGGTGGGCAACAATCGAAAGAGAATGCTTTGCTATCGTGTGGGCTCTGAAGAAGTTTAGGCCATACTTGTATGGTTCTACTTTTATCATTCAGACTGACCACCAACCCTTGAGATGGTTAATGCAAATGAAAGGGGAAAACCCAAAACTACTGAGATGGTCGATCTGCCTGCAAGGGTTTGATTTCACCATTAAGCACAGGTCAGGGTGTCTCCACCAAAATGCTGATGGTCTCTCTAGGATGTATGTCATCGACTAGAGCTATGAAATTCATCCAGGAGTGGATTAAATCCTCCTGTCCCTTAGTCTGGGGGGGGCGAGTGTTAGGGAGAATTCTGTTTAGGCTGAAATTCCTAACCTAGTGAGTCCCCCAGCAGCTTTGCTTGATTTCTGGAGTTTGTTTTTGTCCATCCTGCCAAGAGTGAGACTCTTTTTCTCCCACTCTTGGACGTGAATGTGGTTAATTCCTTTGAATGTCAATGTGTTCTATGGGCTATGGGGTCTTTTACTCCATAGGGTCTCATATGTTTTACTATGTGTGTTACACCGCACCCTCTAAGCCGTAACACTGGGGCGTCCTAGAGGATCCCCACCATAGACTCCATACCCTGGGACTGACTACTGTCTCCCAGGACATGTAAAGTCACCATTGGCTTTACTAGACCTAAATTTACTAACAGAACTACCTATTGTGGATGTACTAGTAGGGGCAATTCGATTACCCCTGGGTCTGTTATTCAAGGGGGCACTGTGCCGTCCCCCCTCGTTGAGTTTTGGCTGGTGGCAGTGGAAAGTACTTATTATATTCGACCCTGGATATAATTCTATGGGATTCTTCCCATTGTTGGAGGCTAATACTTTTTCCTGTTAGTCTCTAACATACCGCCGGTTTATTTGTCTTAAATAAATCCACCGGTCGGTATTTTCTGCCAGAACTTGGTTTTTAAAATGGTGTCTGTGTTCGCCTCTGTAACTCCGAACCAAAGGTTGAGCCCTTTGTTCCACTTTTGGCGGGCTTCTGCACATAAGCTCTCCAAAGTGGTGCCATTCTGTCTGGGTACCACAGGAGGTGTGGGAGGGGTTTTAGGCACCCTGGACTGAGTTGCCTTACCAACTCAAGTCGCACTCTGGTGTGATTGGCCCAAGTGGTAGGCCACCCCGCTCACTACTTAGCGTGTTTTGATTGACAGCTAGGCTGAATGAATGGGGGTTTGCTGCATAAAAGCAGGGCTTTTGGAACTGGATCTTCAGAAGTCGCCACAGGACCTAAGAATCCGACGAGGGTAAAGCTGAGCCGACCTGCAACGACGACACCTCCGGTGGAGCCCTGCTGAACCGTCTCACCAATTCCCAACGACAGAGGAGATCTCCTGGCTGGAGAGTCTTCTTCCGCTGACTGGTGGGAACAACCAGTCCCTTTGCTTTTTCTTCACTTCCAGGGAGTAGTGGTCGAATTGCCCGTGCTGAGCACCCCGGCAACCGGATAGCCACTAGCCCGTACCGCGACCAAAATGTGGTGCCTTGTGACGGAGCACTCCGCAGCTGGTCTCTTCCCTGGTGGTGCAACGATCTTCAACTTTCCTTCGACGACAAGATCATCTCATCTCTTGGCAAAGCCCCGACTTGCATCCACCACCAGGAACAACTGCCCCCGCCGGAGCTGTCTCTCCACATACAAGGTACCGTGTCCGCCTGGCTACCCTTGTGACAGTTAGCGTGAGGTGTCTTAATCCTTGCCTCTTCATCGGGTCGCCTTCAGACCTTCTTAACTTTTTGTTCTAAACTGGTCCAACCTTTCTGTGACAATTTGCTACAAAGACTTGAAGTGCATTTCAACTGTGATACTTTTTGGGACATATCGCCTTGCCTCTCTCCGAGTGGGCCTGGCCTCTGAACTTTGTGATCCACAGTAGACCCTGCCTTACTCGCCTTGCATTTGCTTCGTAAAAGAGTTGGTACCGAGTTGGTTTCATGCCCTGCCTTTTCTCTCCCGTTCTAACGAATATTAGAGTGCCATCTAGGTTAAAGCATTCACCTCTGTCTGCAAATAAGTGGTGCCGTTGAACCTAGACTTGTCGAAATATTGTTAGAGGATTGATACTTATAGTAATTGAAGTTGTTTGCCTTATTAATGCCAGTGTGTTTTTCATAGATGTGTTTTTATAAATAAATAACTATAGATCTTTACACCCAAGCTCTGTTCCGTGTCTGCTTGTTCTACTGTGTAAATTGCCCTATTTTGTATACTCCACATACTGCCTAACTCTTCTTGAGGGAAGTCTGACTGCTCAGCCATAGCTACCAAGTGAATCTGTGTGGTACAGACTGCTACCAAGTGGGTTTACTGCCAAGCACCTGTAGGTCTAAATCTTTTGCAGTGGTCCCAGAGGGAACTGCACAGGTTTCCGCTTAACATCTTCCGCACACAGTTCAACCCTTTCACATTCCAAGTACATAACGAAACAGGCCCCTTCATAACTCACTAAAACACTCCATATCTTCACATAGACTCATAACCATCTCACATCCGCAAACCTCCAATTAAACAGTATGACAATCATGCAGCCTAACCCACGGAGTGGAACAACACACATATTAAACCCCCACCCCACACACACAACAAAAAACAACACACACACATTCAAGACAGTCTTGATTGTAAAAAACCCAGCATAACACGGGTTTCAACAAAATACTATTATATACAAAATCATAACCCATTCCAACCATCACCTCAGAACCCTATGCCCAACATTTTCACTATCAGTAAGATCTCCTCAAATATCCTCAGTAACAAGTCCCAGAACCCACATCAAAACTAACAAACCTGTATCAAGCCCTCAACTTCTGTTCATAGTGAAAAAGCAAGGATAAGCACCAACCATCTCACCAAACACCAACACTCCAGCAAGCAATTGACAACAGCTACCCCAACCGCGCATGAGCAGACTGGAAGTGAGAAAAACAGAGCAGTGGCCGACTCAACAGATGGAGCCCAAATCTAAAAAAACAGTTCACTTAACAACCCCCTCCCCATCAGTGCCATTGTACCACAGTACAGCCATCAAGCTCAAAGCCACACCCCCACCCCGCAAAAAATGCAAATCCCACCATTGCTCTCCCATAGGGCCAGAATCTAAAAAAAAGACGCAACCACCCAAACAGCACTCATTCATGTACACCGCCATGACCATGGAGCACACGTCCTTCATCAAATAAACCATGACATGTATAGCAGAATCCACAGAACCTCCCACCCCCATAAAACTCCATCAAAGGCATCAAACGTCAATACAGTTCATAACTATAACATGAACCAAACAGCAAACAATGTATTCAGACCCACATTCAGCTGACAGACCAACTCTCAAACAACCCTCACACACGGAAGCAAAGGGCAGTACGAGACATTCTCTGGATAGGATGCAGGCAGAAGCCAGGCCCACACCAGTCCACACCCCAGCAGACATCAGGGCAGGGAGAAGAAGAACCACGTAACAGCAAATGCACCCATCAGAACACCAAAACAAATCTCAGTGGATAATGGAGCATGTAAGCCCCAGGAAGCCTCTGCGGTATCACACATCACCACCACCATGCCCGTTACTGTAGAAATTGCATGAGGCTGCCAAAGCATCAAGGCAAAGTCTGCAGGGTACCTCCATACAGCAGTGAATCCTACTCAGCGTATCGTTCCATGAGTTCCGTACCCCAAAATTCACCCCAATAAGTCTTCAAGCCCCCCCCAACGTAGAATGTGCTTCCCGTTCACTAACTGTTACTCCAAACACAATGTAGACCATGAAAACATAAACAGCCCTGGAATCATTCACTCCACAACAGCGTGTGATTAGTCTCTTCCTCACAACTTAAGCAAGCTGCAGTACATGAGCGGAAATCTAATCCAGCGGCATAGTAATCAGCTTGCAGAATAATAAACCTTGATGTCCTTCCTCGGAACGTGAGCACCCCGCATGAAATGTAGCAGTCCACTTCAGTAAAAAAAAAATATATAAACAAAAACAAGTGCAGCGGTACTCAAGCTCAGCAACAAGGCCACGCATTGTATGCACAGTACCAAACGACACCGCAGCAAGGGCCACAGCCATCAGCATTCCCCTGAGCAGGGGAGAGGCGGGGCCCCATTCTCTCCGCCAGAAGTTTGTGTGCTCTCCACAAACTCACCGCCATTCCTCTGGCAACAATCCAGGCGGCGGCGCTCCGCATAGCAATAGAACGTGGAGAGGCGGGCCCCATTCACTCCGCCAGATGATCGTGTGCCCCCGACAGCACACCGCCATTTCCACCGGCAACAATCCATTAGATAGAAGATCCTCCGTCCACCCGGAAACAACGTCCATAGAAGCACATATGAATGATGCATGGAAGGTTCCATACTCAAAGTGCACGAAACCAAGTTCCCAGCGTTTCGCGCACGAAATACAATTAAAATACAGCTCCAACGGCCTTTTTCAATGGTAAAACAGCAATAATAAATCCAAAGTCATTAAAGCAAAATGAAATAATAATAAAACCAAAACAAAATATCCAACAGTTGCAAACAAGCTGGAAATGGCTTCCCTTTCTTCATGCATCTCTTCTTCTTTGCTGATTTCTGATTTACAAACGAAGTTGATGCATCCATAGGCTCACAGTTCATGTCAGTTAAATCAGACAAGAAAGCCTCAGCACTCCTATGATCAGAAAAGGAATGCAATTGGCCATCCACAACCACACAGAAAATTGCTGGATAAATCATATAATACTTCAGTTGCTTGAGTCGTGCTTTCTCCTTTGCCACTCCAAAACATTTCCTTTTCTCCATAATATCTCTACTTAGGTCAGCAAAGATCACAATCTTATTCCCGCCCCATGCGAGATCTCCAAGTTCACGAGCTTTCCGTAGCAGTAGTTCTCTCGTTGGAAACGTTAAAAATGTAACAATAAAATGTCTAGGACACTGACCTAAGGCTGGCTTCTTACCAAGAGATCTGTGCGCTCTCTCAATTTCCAGAGGAGTTTTAGGATCCAAATGTAGAATGGAAATCAGCACCTTTTCCAAGAAGGAGACTGCATTCCCTCTCTCTGCATTTTCAGGAAATCCTGCAATCCTGATGTTATTTCTCCTCGAGAAGTTTTCTTGCTCAGACAGCTTGATCAATAGCTTCTCATTAGTAATTTCCAATTGCCTCACTTGATCAGCCAAACACAGTGTCTTGTCATCCATCAGGTTAAGATGTTCTTCAACAGCATTCACTTTGACAGTAATGTCCATAAACCTCTCCTCTGCCTTTATCAGCCTTGATTTAATATCTGTGACATCCAGCGTCAACCTTTTAAGCAAATCCAAGATTTTTTCATCTCTCTCCTCCTCACCCTTCTGTCTTTTGGCAGGCTGTACAGCATCAGAATTAGCAGGTCCAGGACTCTCTGCCATTTTAACCAGGAGAAGAATTTTCCAGCAGGCACAGGAGCTCAGCGCCTAAGCTGCCATCTCTGAGGCTGACAGTTAATGTAAATGGCTGTGGTATGAAGGTTTTAGTATATGCTGAGAGGCAGTCATTTTTGTTATTATGAATTGTATGTTTTGGGGTCAATTTGCGTACGTTGTGATTGAGGGTGTTAAGGTAATTTAATGTAAGGTGATACGTATACGGTGTAGAGTATCTTAGTTATTTATTTAAATGGTTAATTGTGCTGTAAATATTTGCTGAGTAAGTTGGTTTGTTATTGGTGTATGTTGTAAAACTATACGTCTGTGTTGGTATTACTTTTTTCCATGTCATGTTTTGGGCTAAGTTAAGTTTCCAACAAAATGTGTGTGTATTCTGTTATGTTTAGTGTTTAATAATAGCTTCTTAAACCTTACTATTTTGGCCTAGTTTTTTAAAGGACTGTTGTATGTGTGAATTATGTTGCCAAATGTGCTTGGCCTACAAAAGTTACAAATAAGTGCCTTTTATTTTCCTCACGTTTTTGCATATTCTTTAGTTGGTATGTGCAAATTATTCTGCACATTTTCCGAGTATTAACTTTCTGCGTATTGTTTGGTTGACCTGTATCGATATAATATTGGTTAATGTTCTGAGCAATGAAGGTAATTGTTGTTTCCTAGTTTAAGAATATAGCGTTTGTGATTGGATGGGCCTCTTTACGTGGTAGGTGGTAAGGGATTACCGGCACAGTTAAGGGCACCAGTGCCGGTAATCCCTTACCACCCTATTCCGAGGTCCCTTAGCGGGTCCATTCCTTAAAGCCTGGTTTTACCAGGCATTATGGAAGGGACCCGTTAAGGGACTTCAGCGCTAATAACGGTACCGCAAATTGCGGTACCGTTATTAGCTCCATCCCCATTCCCATTGAGCCCTATGGGGGCCCTATGCATTAGCCTATCAGGGAGCTCTTCTCCACCCCACCATTCAGTATGTGCACCACGCTCCTACACTGTAGCATGATAGGCGCAGTTCTCCTCTTGAAATCTATACTTCTCTATGCCAGATTGCATGCCCTCAGCTGTCGCAACACCACCAACCTATCCAATCGCACTATGACTGATGCGCACAGTCGCGACTTTCCAACTCACTACATTACGCATGCTCTCACCGGTTTTCCCAATGACCACTCTAGACTCAACAGACTCAGAACACACACACTACCCATGGTCATAACTTCCCTTCCCACGCAAATATCACATAGGAACCTCAGACTAAAAACTTGCTAAATGTCACATGCCCCACCAGGGTCTGCACACCTTCAACTCTAGCACCACACTGCCATCCAAAACTAAGCCCACTCTCAACCCCACCAAGGTACATGATTCTACACCCAAAGTAGGTAAGCAGGCACAACTTAATAATATTAACCCAACCACCGCTCCTCAGATGTGCCCTGCTCAATGTCCTTTCTCTTAACGCCCATGTCCTTGAAATCAACGACCTCATCTCAAGCCAGAACTTAGATATATTAGCCATTACTGAAACTTGGCTCCACAAGGCCTTTCGTCCAACGATAACCTTAGACCTGCCAGCAGATTATTCTATCCTCAGACAGGATAGACCCTCCAAAATAAGAGGGGGGGTACCTATAATCTTCAAAAATGCCCTACATCTTAGGCCTTTAACTCACCACTGGGAGGGCAACGCAGACATCCTGTCAGCCAAACTGACACTCTCTCCTAAAAGCACCATTAATATTCATCTTATCTATTGGCCCATGGGACTCCCGGCAGACTTCCAGGAACACAACACCCACTTACTAAGCGAAAATATTTTAAAAATACCAAAACCCTACACCTTGGCGACCTCAACCTTGGTTTCAAAGACGCTAATGATAAAGCTGCTATATCTTTCAGCAAGGACCTCTCAGGCGTTGGCTTCACCCAAACAATTATGACACTGACCCATTCCAAAGGTCGCACACTGGACTGGCTAGTCGACCACAATTGCGAGGCCACCATCAGACCAACACGGTCTACCATTGGACAGACCATAGCTATATACAATTCTCCGTCCCTACAACCCCAATCACTAAAAAGAATACCTGTGCTCCAGCTACCCAAGCCAGAAGTTCCAAGAAGTTAACTGCTGATAACCTCCGACCATATCTTGTCTCACCGAGTCTAGCACCTCCATTTTCACAAGACCCTAACATCCTAGCGGATATATTTAAGGACACCCTCACCCATGCAATCAATACCATTGCCCCTCTTGAAGATAAGAAAGAAAAGAATTCTTTCCACTCTAATGCATGGTTCACAGATGACCTGCAAACCTTATGCAATAACAAGCATATGGCCCTCAAAAACTGGCAGGCAAACCCTAGACACCACTAAAGACAATTTTAAAGCTACGGCTAAAAATACAGAGACGGCATATTCAATGCAAAATCTGAAGCGTGTAATATCCGAATATCGGAAGCCAACTCTCACTCCAAAGAACTCTTTCCCATATTTAATGAACTTACAGACCCTCCCATCTCCACTGATGAGATCGTTAAAGATGAAGCCTGGTGCAATAGCATACAACTGCCATGCTAAAAAAAATAGACATCCTACAACACAAAATCCGAGACCACTACAACACTTTAGTGAATCTAAACCAGCCTGCACAGACCCCACATATCTACAAAAATATCAACAGCCCTAAATTCACATTCAAAGACATCTCTGAATCAGAAATCATAGACATCCTCAGACATCTGAAACCATCGTTGTGCAAGGGCGGCATATGCCCCCCTAAGATCATCAAGGAATGTGCCGAGCCACTTGCTCCACTACTGACCGCCTTTATCAACTCTTCCTTTAAAACGGGCATTGTCCCAGACAGCCTAAAAGAGGCCTGGGTGGGTCCCCTCCTAAAAAAGCCTACCTTAGACCCCGCCCAGCCGAACAACTACCGACCCATAACAACCGCCCCGTTTCTTCTCAAATTACTGGACAAGGCTGCTCATTGCCAGATCCAACTCTACCTAGAAACCACTCTATCCTAGGCAAAAGAGAGTCTGGATTCTGCAAAGGGCATGGAACCGAAACCACCCTGCTTGATCTAAAAAACAAATTGCCAAAATCCTTGACAATGGCAAGCCCGCACTCCTTCTCCTCCTAGACCTCTTAGCAGCGTTTGATCTTGTGGATCACAACACTCTCACTCTCACATGCAACACACTTCTCTGACCAAGCATCCTCTCGGATCACTTTCTTCCTTAAAGGAAGAGCAATACAAGTCTTTTCCAACTCAGCCAACGCAGTTCCCTCCATCATCCACTGTGGTGTCCCACAGGGATCCTGCACTGCTCCCACGCTATACAATCTCTTTACAAAACCCCTTTTTGATAAACTGGATGCACTTGGTATTGCATACACAAATTATACTGATGATACCCAAGTGCTCCTTCCATTAACCGGTTTATATCACCAAGACGCGTCAGCATTAAGACAAATCTACTCCACTATCCAAGCATGGATGGCCACGAACGGCCTATGCCTTAATGGGGACAAGACAGAGATCCTCATCCTTGGTCAAAAGGCCACTCTAGCCAAACTAGACAGTCTTTATGCCAATATCAGCATTGACAACTGCATCATCCCAGTCTTATCCTCAGTTAAAACTTTAGGGGTCAACATTGACGCTATCCTCTCCATGAACAAACAAGTTAGCGCCATTGTCTCTGCTTCCGCCATTAGCACAAAACTAATCAATGCCATTAAACCATATCTAACCAAGGAAAACTGCCTCTCCATAGCTAGAGCCACCATACGAGCCTCGCTCGACTATTGTAACACGCTCCTAGCCGGCACCTCTATGAAAAGCTTAAACCGTTTCCAAATAACCCAAAACAACTCACTAAGAGCTGCCTTAAGTATCCCCAGGAGAGACCACATCTCACAAGCTAGAAAGTCGGTTCACTGGCTCCCAGTCAAAGACTGAATCACATTCCAAATCCTCATTACCACTCATAAATGCATTAACTACACAGCACCACCCTATCTTTCAGACACGCTATCCAGATACACTTCAAGCAGGCCCACAAAATTGAACTACACCAACTTACTCACTGTACCGCACATCAACAGGGCCACAGCAGGAGGGACAGGCTTCCCATACATAGCCCCTAAGCCGCGGAATTCACTCCTCACTGCCTTCAGAGCTGAAACTTCTCTCCCTGCCTTTAGAGGAAACCTTACAACTGTTCTCTTCAACTAACCTGCCTTTCTCTCCCACCCCCTCCCCTTTCCCCCTCTCTA
Organism: Ambystoma mexicanum; assembly: GCF_040938575.1. NCBI lineage: Eukaryota > Metazoa > Chordata > Amphibia > Caudata > Ambystomatidae > Ambystoma > Ambystoma mexicanum. Next base: position 1,393,408,304 of record NC_090924.1, read on the forward strand.
CCTGTTCCCATAAATTGGTCCATGCACAGTCACAGCAACTTTGCCTGTTTGTTTCCTGATATGTAACTAAGTGCTGTTCATTCTCTGTAACAAGCGCCACGATGCCTCTGGGCTGTTGTGCGCTCTACAAATATGAATAAATAAATAAGTGTACTTATTGGGGTTGTATTATTTGTCACTTGAATCTCTGAATTTGTTTGGCTGTGCTTGTTGCTGCAGTGGGGAGGTATATGAGGTGGGGTATTTGTAGCAGTGGTTTTGAGGATTTACATTGCTTGCAAGGTAAGCTGCATGATAAGAGACCGGTACAAATTTGCTGTGTAATCATGATTTGTATTATGCAAGATATTTTGTACAACTTTATTTATTTTGATAATTCTTTGTGTCCTTCTCTATGTGTGTCTCTCGATAGGAACCTTCATAACATGTGTGCCATCTTCTCTTTTTTGCTGGTACATTTTAAAATGTGATATTTACTGCATGTTTAATTTGTATGTCCTTTTTTGTGTGTATTTTAGGAGAACTCGGTCTGAATTGATGGCAGCAGCTAGGTTGGGGGTATGACCAGTGGCACATGATGCAATACTGTTGGCCGCAGGGGGGTGAGTGAGTCTTATGTACAAACGGCTGTATGTTTTAAGAGAATAGTTATTTTTCCTAGCTTTATTAAGGGAAGATCCACTTTTATCGCTTAGCAGTTTTTTAAGGTAGACTCCTTTGCCTGTGAATCACAGTTGCTTTTATATTTGGGTGTAGCTGTTCCTGGGTAGTTTTTTTTAGACTGATGTTTAGACTTAGATGATTGTTACAGAGTAGTATGGTTTTATGGTAGATCCACGTGTGAACTTATATTCTGTTTGTAGCAAGGTGATTTTATTTGGAGCAGTATATCTTTTTAATAGAAGCACAGATGAAATGATGTTGTGTGTGACTCTTGATGACTGTTTTAATTAATGTCAAGTATTTTTCCCTATATGTATTTTTTATATATTTGATTGTATTAATTTGTGTTTTAGGTGAAACGTACCCCAGGGAACCTTCTCTCCTCTTATGAAAATGGAACATTTTCTATGGAATTTATATCACTTAATAATTAATTTGTTGAATAAAGATTATAGTGGGCTTGCGGGAGCATATTTCATGAAAGATGGCCCTTGGATATTTAAGACAGGGCTCCAGGTCACCTTGCCACTAAAAAATGTGACTTAATTGCAAGAACTGCAGAAAGATTAAAATGTTGTTTTCCTTAATGGACATTTGTGGGATAAGTAGAGAGAAAGTGTTTGTCTTGTGGTCTATATTCAATGTTTTTCCCACATGTATAATGTTGCAATTTGTGTGGATGCCCTATTTTCAATCAAGTTTATTTTAGCAACAATAATTATATTTACACACTTTATTTATTTATTTAATTATTTATTTATTTGCATTTATAAAGCGCACATCGGCCCTTGGGCATTGTGGTGCCATTACAGATTATTCACTCGGCAGCAGGAAAATGAAAGAACGGGATTGACAGCGTATAGAACAAGGCACAATAGTACAACGAAAGGCAGGTAGAGCAGTCACAAAGGTTATAGTTAAGCAGCGTGTCTATACATGTTGGTTAGGTCTAGCGGAACAGTATGGTTTTCAACATTTTGCGGAAGAATGTGTAAGATCTTTCGTTTCTTAGGTTTGTGGGCAGTGCATTCCAATTTTTAGGAGCCAGGTGTTCAAAGCTGGATCCTCCAGCTTTAGTTCTTTTGAATGCTGGCACGTAGATCTGGTTGGTCAGGTGCGATCTAATGGGTCTATTGGATGGGTTGAATGCGATTCTTTCTGTTAGGTAGGGTGGGGCATTGGTGGAAAGGCATCTGTATGCGATGGCCAGTGTTTTGAAGAGTATGCATTCTTTTACCGGTAACAAGTGTGCATCTTTCCTGGCCTGTGGGATGTGGTCCCTTTTGGGAATATTTAGTGCTGCCCTAAGGGCATTTTTCTGTGTGACTTGTAGTTTGTTGAGGTTTTTTGCCGAGGTGCCCAGGAAGAGGGCATAGTCCAGTTTGGTGCCTATTGTGGCTTTGGCGATTGATAGGTAGTTTTTGATAGAGAGTAAGGGATTGACAGCATTTATCACCTTGGTGGTGAGTGCGTGGATGAGGCTATGGCATTGACCTGGCATGTCATAGACAGCAATGAGGCAAGGTAAACTACTAGGGTTTTTACTGCTGCTGTGACTTTGCTGGTGGAGTTGTCTATAGTGAAGGTTTTGTATTGTGGTGGGAGCTTGTTGAATGTTTGCCTAGTGTCTACTATGAGGATCTCCATTTTGTCCCCATTTAGACAAAGGCCGTTGGCTGCCATCCAAATTTGAATAGCTGAATAGATTTTGGTTAGGGCTGCAGTGCCTTGTTCGACAATCTATGTCTATGATTAAGGAGTCTTGAATTGTGCCATCGGTGGGAGGTGTGTCTCAGCTCTATAGAGTGGAATTAATGTCTGTATGTGTTAGTCGGTGTGTGGGGGGAGTGTCTGGAAATGCTGTTTTGTTTACTTTTTTGAAGCTGTACTTTGGAGTGCGAGTGGATAACGTGGTCATTGTAGTTGTGTGTAGTCATGACTGTTTTGATGAGTTTGTAGGGTTAATATTGCATTATGTTTGGTGCATGTGGAGGTGTCTACAAGATGTGCCTTATTTGCATTCATTGGGAGTGCTTCTTTTAAAAGGGTCAGGCATATGGAGGAAATGACTGCTGTGACTATTTTTACAGATTCTCAGTGTGGAACGTACCCACACCCAAGAGTGCAAGCTCCTCGTAGGTACAGAAAAGGTGACAGTTTAAGGCATAGGTGGTATACGTGTGTGCTTTGGGCACACCTTTAGATTGGGAGTTTGTTGGCAAATGCCCTCTTGGCCAAAGTCACTTGCATAGTTTTGGGTTGAAGCCTTGTTTGTTTTCTTTTAAACTAATTGATAGGACCAGTGTGACAAAATGACTACTGCCCTGCAGAGGTAAAAGTAGCTGCTAAACCACCTACTCAGCCTTCACACTCTTATGACCCAACAGGGATCCCAATCATAAAGGTGAAACATGCCATGATAAGAGATATGTCTCCTTTGCGTTTTGTGGTATTGTGGGCTGAGGGCAGGCTATATTCTTAAGAGCGGTGTCAAGATGGTAACAGTAGCGATCCAAAGAGCAACAATCCAACAGTCCAACAAAAGGAATGGGCAAATCAAGGTTCTTTATATGTATATATGTACTTTAATTAAACACACCATATGCAATAACCTGTGTTATAATAACACTGATAACACTGTGAAAACCCACCGTTCTGCAAAGAACACAGAAAATTCAGTATGAGGAGGATACAACCAATATGGGTAATATCGCAGGGGTGAAAGGCAAATACATCACAAGAATGTTACCAAAAAGATATGTCTTGGTTGGGAAAATGTTGAAATGCATGGACTAGCTGTCACTATGGTCTCAAAAGTGGGCCAGAGGTGCTGGTGGCCTTGCAATAGTACTTTTCTACTTTCTGGGCAGTTTGAAAACATCAAACCAGTGTACTTAACATTGTGCAAGCCGGTGGAACCAGGTTCGGATGTGGTGAGGGGCAGTAATCCAGATATTGGGTATAAATTGAGTTTAAACTGAAGCTCTGTGTGGTTTGATGGGACGTTTGAATGATGCGGGTCAATGAAGCCAGAGGGTTGGTTCAACGTTTGAGCTCGGGCTGATGACGAAGATGCTGGAAGTTTGAGATGCTGTACGGGACATGGTGGTTCAAAGAACTCCGCAGCTGCAATCTTCCTGTGTGAGCAGGAGCAAACAACATGCTCAGCTGTGTGGTCTAGGGGCAAACTGGTTTGAGGAGCAGCAACAGCCAATCAAATAGGTTACAAGAAGTGTCAAGGCAGTACTATGGATCCTGGTGGTTCAAAGGTGTTTGAACGTGGTCAATGATGGTTCGATGTGGTTTAACAGTGTAGAATGCAGAAGGCCAGCTGCTTTGATGCTTCTGTTGCTGAGCCTGAGTGCAGGGACTCAGGGACAAGATTGGTCCTTGTTGCCTTCACTCACAAACTGGGGGAGGCAATCTAGCACCTGCAGGAGCCCTTCACCTCCAGCGAGGAGCCTGGGTACCACTGCAGCTGGCAGAGAGGGGCTCCAAAAGCAGCACACCCTCAATATGCCATTAAGATTAGTAGGAAACCTTGGAATACCCTCCTTCACCTCACAACTAGAGCAATCTGGAAAGGAGTGCTGTACCAGCAGTGTCAAAATGAATTCTCTTTGCAGTCTTGAAGGTCTAGAATGGATCAAGAAAGGGAAATCCATTCCCTATAGAGTCAAAGGGACACCCAGGATTGGCCAAAAACAAATCTGTTTTAAGGGGTCCAGTCCCAGTTATTGTAACAAGTGACCTTTGCCTTTTGGCAAGATGCCCAAAGTGCTTTGTTTTTGTAGGACATGTGGGAGACAGAAAGGAAAGGGAAGCCCAAAGAAACCAAAATGCAGAAATCCTTCCTCCCTTGTGTTCTGCACTGCCTGACTGCCTCAATCTGTTCCCTTCTCCAAGTCTGTACTTCAAAGGCCCTTTGGTATGGACACTCTGGTGTGAGGGTGACCCTTTTGTTTAGGGTGCACCCTTTCAAGGTTGTTCCCAGGGACATTCTTGCCAGGCACTGCTCTACTGGAGAGAGGTGTTGCCTGTCCTCACAAAGAATAAAAAGAGATACACAGCTTTCCTGACCATTGTTCTGCTGGTGAGCAGAGTCAGGCAATCTGACTAGAATACACACAACCCTTTCGTGGCTGGCATGGACTCACATTGATGACATGTCTGTTAAAAATCTGATGTGGCTTTTAATAATTACATAAGCTACCAGCTACTATACCCAAACTCATGTATGGTTTATATTTCCATATTATCCTGCCTCCAGGTGATACTTTATCATAGTCAATATGGTTTTGTATCAGGGGTGTCAAAGCAGCTGTCAAACAGGCCACCTGTGCCCTCTGAGCCTACTCTGTGCCACTGGATTGCAGGTGCTGCAGCTCAGGAAACTGGTCCAGTAGGACACAGGTGTGCACTATGCATTTGACATGGATTTTAATGAAATGGGGGTCCACCCTTTCGGAGATGCATAAACTGCATCATTTTATTAATATAAAGCCAAAACGCGAGGGGTTTCACACCCTGGACAGATCACAATTCTTCCTAACCTGAGTTACGAGGCACCAAGGGTGCCTTAAATGCAATAGGCTAATAGCAGCCACACAATCGTGTGAATACCGCAAACACCCTGAGTCTCCTATCCAGGTGGATCCGGGAGGAGTTAACGTTTGTAATCCTCTTGTGAGGGTGACTGTTGGTGCCCACAGTGTTGGCGTTAATGTACATTTCATTGTTTATTTTAATAGTTTATCAAACTGCAGCATCCCCATTATTTTTAGAGTTTTATAGGTCATACCTATTACTTATTTTAACATGCGTCTTCCCACTGATATCATTGTTTTCCAAGAGAGTATTGTATGATGTGTATGTGATTTGTGTTGAGGGCAGCGGATCAGCAGAATATTTTTTATTTTATGGAATGTTTGTCCTTCCGACCCTACGCCACACATACTGCGCCTCACATACTGATCCCATATTGGGTGTGTGCAGCTAGTCATCTTGTTTCTTTGCAAAATAATATAAGCTTGTGGAACATTTTTCATTTCCTCTTGCTCCTTCTACAGTAGCGCGCTTAACTTAATATGTGTTTGTGTGTGAATTGGCAGTTATCAGTGTTTTTGTGTCAGGGGTAAATTTCTAATTTCGATGAATGGTTTATACAGTTTTGCTGCTCCGACCCTGATACACATGACTGAATAGGTGTGCACAAGTGTGTTTTTTAGTATGGGGGTGCAGATTTTTTTGTGCATTTCATGGAGTATTTGTTCGATTTGCTCTATATTTTCCGATTTGTTTTGTCCCTCTGACCAAACTGTGAATGACGGAATAAGGTGTGCAGATTGTAGGCTCCGGACAGTGGCGCCCAAACTGGGGTTACTAGGGGTGCTGCAGTAAGGTCATCAGGAGAACAGGTAATAAAGTTCTCTTAGTGAAAGATAATTAAGCTGACTCCAGGGAACACATTTCTTCATCTTTAAGTGCTGTGTTTACCTTTCTGGCTACAAAGTGAGGGCATGAACAATTGGCATCTTTGCAGAACCCTTAGGAGGAAATATTTTTTCCAAACATAATATGCCTATCATTTACAAAGACAATACTATTGGGTCTGTATTGCTCATTATAAAAATGTGCTGAATTTAAAAACATTCTGTTTTTTAAAGTATAAAGGCAGTGCATCCTGTAAGCACAGAGTACAAAGACTGATTGCACTTCCTTTCACCATCCTGGGAAAGTGTAAAGCCCTAGTTAGCCCAGTGTGAGATGCTTCAAGCCCTTCTTAGCACATCTACTGTGTGTTTAATAGTGCAACTGCAACATTTCTCAGCAGGCAGGTCTGCCTTCAATTGTAACTTTCATTCAGAACTGCTGCACTTTTAATAAAACACTGCTAGAATTTCTATGCACAGGCTCTATGCTTTTAAAAGTACAGTACAAGTAAGACTTACCATGTAGAACATGCTTTTTAGAGCACAGTACCTGTATGTTTTGAAGGAGTACCCAGCCTACAGATAAGGGGTGCATCAACCACTTTTGCGCTATAGAAATAGGCAAATACGCCCCAAAAAGAAAAGAGGGAGTAACAATACTCCCACCAAAAATAAGGAACAGGCACAGAGGGCCTGCTTCATGGAACTTTTAGCACAGTGCAGAGTGACTTTGCACTGCCAACAAACACCCTGTGTATGCTTGCAGTGCTAAGTGACTTTGCACTGACTTTACACTGGTGCAAAGTGACTTTGTACTGAAAAATTACACTTTGCACCAGGGTGTTTGTTGGCTTTGCAAAGTCACTTTGCACCAGTGCTAAAAGTTCCATACATCAGGTCCATAGTCTTTCCTTGCAGCCATGCTGGCTACCCAGTCCTCTAATAGGTAAATGGGGATGGATTGACAAACCACAGAAGACCTTGCATAACCCATTGGCAGACTCCCGGAGTAAGAATAAGTCCCTTGCATGGATTTCCAGGATCCTCTTGTATAGCATCAGATGAGGATACAAGAGCAGGAATGATCCTCCATCCTATCAATCTATGTGAGCACTGCGCCACCCATAACTGTGCCGGCGAAAATGTCAATGCCAATTACGGCACGGCGCGGTGTTCAGATTGATAACTTTTGCCCCCATTCCCCACAATACTCCAACCCCCACCTCCAACCCCACTTACCTATATTGCAGCGCACTTCGGTCCTGTACCCCTGAGGCGTCAGTTCCTCCCACTTATGTGGGGCGGTGCTGAAGCCGCTTGGTCCTTTTTTAAAATATATTTTTCTTTCCTATCCCTCGCTTTCCTATCTCCCGCAATCCGCAACTACTGCAACCAAGGAGAGCGGGGGACACCCCCGCAACCCGCGCTCCACTTGGGCGCATTCAAGGGAGTCGCCATCTTCTAAAATGCAGACAGCGCAGTAAAAGTACAGTCAGCATTTTATAGTCGCAGTGATGGGCCGGTTCCCATCCTATCACTGAGCACTTAAGCATTAAGAATCAGTCAATGACAGAAGTGTGAAGTATAACAGCAGCCATGCTGGAGTGGAATCCACATCTTGTAACTAAGTAGAACATTACAGAGTTCTTGGAGCGGGGAGAAGTCTTCATGCACTAGTAATACACATTCAGAAAGGAGGCCGCAGTCTCCACGCTCCAGCGCCACTATACTAGTCTCAATGACACCGGGAAGTTCAGGAAAGTCCCTGTCCAGAATGCAAACCTTTCCCCCGATGATGCCAGAGCGGACATTAACATTCACATCACCACCCAGTTCATCATCACCATGCACATCACTGTTACTGTGCACCAGCATCCACAGTCGCATTGCATCCACATAAATATCCACAACAGTGTTGATGTTGACATTTCTGTCCATTTCATTGCCCACCTCTTTATCTCTGTCTGTATCCAGGTCCACATTATGTTCCACATTCACACCACCATTAACATTCACATCCACACCATCATCCATGCCTACATCATTGTCCACATCCACATCACTGACCGCATCCACATCAAGATGCACATATAACACTACCACATTGGAATTCTCATAACTGCCCCCATCAATGTCTGCATGCACCTTCCAAACAATAGACACAGCCTCTTCACCATCCACACGCACATGCAGATGTAAATTTACAACCACACTAACATTCATATTTAGATATCATGGAAGAGTGCACAACATTGACTGCCCTGAGTAAATAAGACACACTCACCAACAACTCTAGGGTTTAAACTTGCACAGGCATTTACATTCAGATGGAAGATTGCAAAGCCTGACAACCCTAAAAGAATAAGCCACACTTATTAACCACTCTAGTGAACAACGGTAAACTAACACCCACAATTAAGTACTATGGAAGGTCACACTAAGATTTGCACAGAATTGTAAAATGATTGGTGTTCATTCAAGTGACCACACTGAGAGGAAAAGCAGATCCCTCTCCTGCCCATCAATCCCTCCGCTCCAAGAAGCACTTTATAACTCTGCAAGCTCTGATGCAAAGGAACTGCCCTCAGAGAAATGGAATCTCCTCTCTTGCCCATCAATCCCTCAGCTCCAAGAAGCACTTTATAACTCTGCAAGCTCTGATGCAAAGGAACTGCTCTCAGAGAGATGGAATCTCTTCTCTTGCCCATCAATCCCTCAGCTCCAAGAATCACTGTATAACTCTGCAAGCTCTGATGCAAAGGAACTGCTCTCAGAGAGATGGAATCTCCTCTCTTGCCCATCAATCCCTCAGCTCCAAGAAGCACTGTATAACTCTGCAAGCTCTGATGCAAAGCAACTGCTCTCAGAGAGATGGAATCTCCTCTCTTGCCCATCAATCCCTCCGCTCCAAGAAGCACTTTATAACTCTGCAAGCTCTGATGCAAAGCAACTGCTCTCAGAGAGATGGAATCTCCTCTCTTGCCCATCAATCCCTCCGCTCCAAGAAGCACTTTATAACTCTGCAAGCTCTGATGCAAAGCAACTGCTCTCAGAGAGATGGAATCTCCTCTCTTGCCCATCAATCCCTCCGCTCCAAGAAGCACTTTATAACTCTGCAAGCTCTGATGCAAAGGAACTGCTCTCAGAAAGATGGAATCTCCTCTCCTGCCCATCAATCCCTCAGCTCCAAGAAGCACTGTATAACTCTGCAAGCTCTGATGCAAAGCAACTGCTCTCAGAGAGATGGAATCTCCTCTCCTGCTCATCAATCCCTCCGCTCCAAGAAGCACTGTATAACTCTGCAAGCTCTGATGCAAAGAAACTGCTCTCAGAGAAATGGAATCTCCTCTCCTGCCCATCAATCCCTCAGCTCCAAGAAGCACTGTATAACTCTGCAAGCTCTGATGCAAAGGAACTTCTCTCAGAGAAATGGAATCTCCTCTCTTGCCCATCAATCCCTCAACTCCAAGAAGCACTGTATAACTCTGCAAGCTCTGATGCAAAGGAACTGCTCTCAGAGAGATGGAATCTCCTGGTGTTCAGCCTCAGAATTCTGCCCTCAGGAATAGGGATTCGGGCTCTTCTATTGAGAATGCACTAATGGAAAAAGTACACACTCTGAAGCTAGACATTGCTAAAAAGCAATCAGTGGTTTCCCCTCCTGCCGATTGCTGTTCGGGTATTTTAGGTGACATCCCACCTTTTGATTTGTCTATTGTAACAGAACAGGAGATTGTTGACATCATAGCTCGACTGAAACCTAGAGTGGGTAAAGGAGGCCTGTGTCCCACCACCATTGTGAAGGAGTGCGCTGATCCCCTTATTCCAACTTGCACCTCATGTATTAATGTTTCGTTGCCCCGGCGTCTGTGCCTACATCCATCAAACAAGCTTGGATAAGTCCTTTCTTAAAAAAAAACCTTGATCCTGGCCAAGCGACGAACTATAGGCCTATCACAAATGTTCCATTCTTGCTAAAGATCATTGACAATGTGGCATGCTTACAGCTGCCAGCGTACCTAGAGAAATATGATCTAATCGGCCGCAGATAATCGGGATTCAGAACTGAGCACAGTACTGAAACAGCCCTTTTAGATCTGAAATCCAATATGCTTCGGAGCTCAGATAAGGGTGGTACGGCACTTCTCATGCTTTTGGATGTCTGCACGGCTTCTGTCTTGGTGGATTACGATATTTTAGTCAAGAGACTTCAGTCCACAGCTAACCTCTCAGCTAATGCTCTACGTTGGGTTCACTCCTTTCTATCTGGTAGGTCAGCAAGAGTTTTTAGTGGATCTGCGGCAGCCACACCAGTTGACCATGTGTGAATAGTGCCTCAAGGCTCTTGTTTATCACCTACGCATTATGATCGTTTTACTCAGCCTCTCTTTGACTTCTTGGATAGTCTCATTGTGGTCTCTATTCCAGCTACGCTGATGACACGCAGGTCCTGCTAAAGATCACTGGGGATTATAGTCTGGATTCTGCCAACATTAATGAAGTCTACAACTCTATGCAGGTTTGGATGGTATTTAGTGGGCTGGCCTCAAACTATTCCAAGACAGACTGCTGATTGTAGGCACACAGCAGAGGCTGTGCAAACTCCCTCAAGAATATAAAGGAATTTGTGGTTGTTGGTTGCACCATACCTGTGGCAGATAAGGTTAAAACCGTAGGAGTATATCTTGATGCCTCTCTCTCTATGAAGGCAAAAACTAATTATATCTCTGGAACAGCCTCCTCCTGCCTCTTCGTCGTGAGCAGCACTTTCTTAAATTCTAAGGCTCCTCAGCACTTTCCTCTTTACCTCCGCCTTTCCCCCCCACTCTCCTCTGCTAATCTCACGGTTGCTTGTTTGATGTTAAGGGCCCTTATGCATCCTCTGGGCTCTGACCTCTCACACTGAATCCTTCCCAGCTTCTGTCTATCCTCAGCACTTGCCTCGGCACACCCTCCACCCTGGAGGTGCGCTCTTCCCTTACCTTGCACTTCACTTGTTGCTCAACCACGAGCACCACAGCACCTACCCCATTCCCTCTCCCTTCTGCACTTGCATGTTCTGAACACTCACAAGGAATAGTAGGCTCTCCCTTCCCCCACTAAGATTTCTATGTATTTTTTATTGTTTTCACATACCCTTGTCCCCTCCCTGTTGCCCTGTGGGCGCTTTGAAACAGTATTTACTTCCTGTATAAGTGCCTAACAAGCATACAATAAATAAAAGAAATAAAATAAAATAGTATCTTCTACCTACTACTATCTAAAGCTGCTTTGTCGCATACACCCTTTCATATCTAAGGAGAACTGTTCGGCACTGGCACCTGCCATTGTGAGTGCCAATATCGACCACTGGTAGTTTTCTACATGGTTCTGTCTTGTGTAATATTGGTAAGTTTCAGGCACTGCAAAATGGCGCGGGTAGGGTCTGTAATCATTGAAACGCAGAGATTACAAAAAACGAAGCTTGTTGCGCTTTGCATTGGCTTCCGGCGAAAACACTTGGCATTACGAATTTACTCCAAAATGCTTGTACGGCGTTAGTCCTTCATACATAAGTGTAGACCTTTTGTTAAATCCTCAGTATGCACTTTGCACTCTACGAAGACCTGCCTGTTGAGAACACCTCAAATCAATCCTGAAAGAGCGTGCAAGTTGGCCTTTGACCTGACTGGCCCAAGCATATGGAATAATCTTCCCCCTGACCTGTGGGCAACGCGCTCTCTACCATCATTCAAAAGAACTCTTAAGACTCTCCTTCTTAAATCAATCCACTGATTCCTTGATCCTTTGGACCTGGCTTGATTTCTGGAGTTTTATATCTCTCCCAGGCGTGGCTTAATTTATAACGTCTTGGTTTTGATGTGCGTGCTTGAATTTTGTTGTATGTGTTTGTGCTTGCTTGTTTTTTGTGTGCCTCTATGCCTATGGGCCGCACACGGGGTATACAAAAATAAATAAAATACAACAAACATAGCATAATGATTGGGCCCATGTTTAGATCTAGTAAATGTTTGTTTGTTGGTTGAGAGGTTGGTGTCTAACGTTATCGTACACAACCTGTGAGCGCTTTGTAAACATGAGCGCTTAAACACCTATTCTACTGAGTTGGGGTCTGCTCAGGGAGATGAGGCTTCATCTCACTTTCATGGTTCTCAGAATCTGAGTATTATCAAGAAAGAAGTTCTAACTGATTTTGGGAATTACCCATAAATAATCTGAGCACCCTCAGAATTTTTAGAACAGTACCCGAGACCGTCTGTGTCGCAATGAGTCTGGGTATTAAGAGGAGAGGTCGCAATGAGTCTGGGTATTAAGAGGAGAGGTCTCAATGAGTCTGGGTATTAAGAGGAGAGGTCGCAATGAGTCTGGGTATTAAGAGGTGAGGACGCAATGAGTCTGGGTATTAAGAGGAGAGGTCGCAATGAGTCTGGGTTTTAAGAGGTGAGGACCCAATGAGTCTGGGTATTAAGAGGAGAGGTCGCAATGAGTCTGGGTATTAAGAGGAGAGGTCGCAATGAGTCTGGGTATTAAGAGGAGAGGTCGCAATGAGTCTGGGTATTAAGAGGAGAGGTCGCAATGAGTCTGGGTATTAAGAAGAGAGGTCGCAATGAGTCTGGGTATTAAGAGGAGAGGTCGCAATGAGTCTGGGTATTAAGAGGAGAGGTCGCAATGAGTCTGGGTATTAAGAAGAGAGGTCGCAATGAGTCTGGGTATTAAGAGGCGAGGTCGCAATGAGTCTGGGTATTAAGAGGAGAAGTCGAAATGAGTCTGGGTATTAAGAGGAGAGGTCACAATGAGTCTGGGTATTAAGAGGAGAGGCGGGAATAAGTCTGGGTATTAAGAGGTGAGGTCACAATGAGTCTGGGTATTAAGAGGAGAGGCGGGAATAAGTCTGGGTATTAAGAGGTGAGGACGCAATGAGTCTGGGTATTAAGAGGAGAGGTCGCAATGAGTCTGGGTATTAAGAGGAGAGGTCGCAATGAGTCTGGGTATTAAGAGGAGAGGCGGGAATGAGTCTGGGTATTAAGAGGAGAGGTTAGACTGAGTCTGGGTATTAAGAGGAGAGGTCGCAATGAGTCTGGGTATTAAGAGGAGAGGTTAGACTGAGTCTGGGTATTAAGAGGAGAGGTTGGATTGAGCTTGGGTGTTAAGAAGTGCCAATTCAGTCACATGTCACCATATGAGTCTCTATGCAATTTGTTCAAAGAGACCAAGCGAAGTAAAACAAAGCACAAGTGACCAATTAAAGATAAAAAATGAAATCCCCCCGGAAACAACTTTGTTTCAGTTGTTTGAGGTATCAAGCACAATCCTCCCTTTTACGAGGTTCAGAAAGGCTTGAAGGAGAAACAACCCTAATAAGATTTACAAAGTGTGTTTTAGTCAGGAAGATGGATCTTCTCCTTCACTTCAGGACAAAGACAGGATTCCTTAGCAAGCCATACAAAAGTCAGCACTTTGCATTTTAGGGCTTCTCTTGACTCCTTCACTAATCCCATCGATGGTAGGGTGTTCACATTTCGCAGCTTGTTCCCTTTCTTGACATCCAAATTCAGTACACACTGGAAGGTGGAAATAGCATGCCTTGTGCCCTTTGATATGTATTGCTCCAGAACACTAGCATCCCCGCCGCAATCTCGACACGGCAATGGCCGCCATGGAAAGGAAGAAGGGACTACGTGTAGTTCCTTTCTCCCCTATCCATGGCAGACATTTTTGTTTGATTTTTTTTAAAGGTTGAGAATCGACAAACACTTAGTTTCTCAACTTTTAAAAAACACTATTAATCTCATGGTACAATGTGCTACGATACAAATAGCAATATAACGTTTTCAGGGGGGCATTAATGGGGCAGGTTGTCACGATGCCTGCCCCCAGACATCAGGAGCAGACCCATCTGCCCAGAGTGCAGGCACCCATAGGAACTCAGGGATGCTCAAAGGATCGCCTAGGGGATTCATGGACTCAGTTCTGGCGCCGTTGGCGCCAGGCTCATATTGCCTTTTTTAGACAGAGCAGGACATCCTGTAGAGAAGTCACGTACAGGCCACTGTGAGGCCTTGAAGGGATTACTTTCTTCCAGGGACTATTTTTCTTGGGTGTGGTACTGGATCTATTTTACCTGGGAACTACTTTATGGTGGCTATTCAAACCATGCCCGGAGAGCAGCACACGCTTTGCGTTATTCTGCAATTCTGCCGTGTAACGCTCACAGTGCCTGCAGCTCAGCATCCAGTCTATAGCTACATCCGTCTTGTTCTCCGTGAACCGAACCTATAAAAGAGAAGAGGAAAAGCAGATTAGAATAGGAGCCACACCATTAGTCGTCGCATTCATCTGGGAGTCACTGCACCTGTGAGGAAAAGAAAACATCTTTTACCAGGCTGCACTGTCAGCAGCAGTGCCGCAGCATACTCACCAATGCTCCTTTCATCCACACGATCCCGCAAGGCACTCTGTTGAAATCGCCGCTCGGAGCATCTGCATCTGCAAAAGAAAGAAAGACAACAGGTGAGCTGCGCTCTGCAAAAGACATTCAAATTCATACCGCAAGATACTTACTTGGTACATTACCGCTCAAGGTGTCGCTAGTCATCATCCTACGTTCCTCATTCCGGAGAAGCACCACACCTGCAAAATATAGAGAGGACAATTGGTTAATCTCATAATGAACAGTATTGCTTGCTAAGTTTAGTGCTTGGTGCAAAACTGACTCTTACCTTGGCGCTACCTATTCCTCTCGGAGACGGAACTTTCACCGTGGGCCATTCTGCAAGGGGAGAAATATATAAAAGGAGCAAGAGTGAACTATAAGACAATCAAACTCTAAGACTTTGCATTATACTTTGGATTGGCATAAAACTAACCTTAGAGTCATCGTTGGCTGAAAACTATGCTATAAGCTTATGGATCAGTGAAGTTAACTGGTTTCAACGCACCCCTGCACGCCGACGCAGGATGCAGAGCCCATCCTTCCTAACAATAAGGTGAGACATGATAAGGGGAACACAAGGTGGTTTCAGAAAAGACAAAGTTAACCTCTTTTACCACGGTCGGCTAAGTACCATTTTACCACTTTAGGAAAATCCTCCTACGTGCCAGACAGAAGAAAAAGAGTGGGCAAGTGCAGTCGCTCATCATTACACTACGAGTCACATTGGTAGAGACAGCTGCAGTCCAGCTTCGTTCGGCGCCCCTGTGGAACCTAGGTGAGCGTAACAGAACGCGAAGCCTCAACACAAATTTCTACCCAGGCGTCATGGAAACCTCAGAGACTGACCAATTAGCCCAGCTCCTGGGGGAGCTCAGGGCTGAAGTGCATTCCACCCGCCAAGAAACCAATGCTCTCAGAAGAAACCTGATTGTGGTGAAGGAACGTACAGATGATCTTGCCAGGCAATTACTTCAAGCTCAAGCTGGGCACGCTCCATTACCTGGAATGGGGGGAGCTTCAGCCCAAACTCAATCAAGCAATCCAGTAAAAGTGGTTTTACCGGGGACTGTCCGTTTAGCACCACCAGACCGCTTTGAAGGGGACCCTAAAAGGTTTGCAGTGTTTATGAACCAGTGCCACCTGCACTTCTTATGTAGGCCTGGAGCCTTCCCGAATGATCAATCGAAGGTGGCCTTCGTACTGTCATATCTCAGTGGCAGTGCAGCCAATTGGTCTATTCCACTAGTCAACCAGGATGACTCCCTCCTTCGGGATTTCCAGGGCTTTCAACAAAACATGGAGAAATTATTCGCCCGACATTCTCAAGGCCAAGAATTAGATAAAAAACTTTTGTCCTTACGTCAGGGTAACCAGGATCTGTTAATCTAGATCGCAACTTTCAATAGGTTGGTGGTTGAAACCGGATGGCCTGAAGACAAGCGAACTACGTTATTCCATCGTGGATTACGAGGCGAGCTAAAAAGACGTTTTAGCACAGGTAGTGAACCCACCTCAAGAATGTGCGGAATATATAGACCTGGTGGTCCAGCTAGACCACAGACTTCAGAATCGAAAGGCTGATCGGGCTAGATTCGAGAATCGAGTACTGGTAAGACCGAAGGACAACACCCCCAAAGGAACAGACGTATCTGAACCCATGCAAATTGGGGGGTTACAGGACCCTTGTCCAAAATCGAAAGAGACAAGAGGTGACATCTGCAATTGTGATTATATTGTGGAACCTCAGGGCATTTTTTTATGGGATTGTCCGGTGAAACCACCTAAGAAGACAGTAGGAGCCGCCGACAAGATCAATACTGAATCAGAGCTGGGAAACAACCCCGCCCGACAAGCGTAGAGGTCCGCTTGCCGAGCGAGAAGAAGGACACTCAGACCTCACATCTAATCTTACCAATGATCCTTATTGATCACCGACAGCCATCTCGTATGCATGCAGGTAGAGCGTATATCGATAGCGAAGCCATAGGTAACTATATGGATCAAGAATTGGCTACAAGGATGAATCTATCTCTTTGTGAAAAAACCACAACTGATGTAATCACCACCGTCGATGGGACCGAAATAGCTTCCGGCCCAGTAACTCATTCAATGATGGAGATGACGCTGTTGGGCCAAGATGGGCATTGAGAGAACTTTGTGTTTGACTTAATCAAGGCCCCACAGTTCCAAATAATTCTGGGAATGCCATGGTTAGAAACGCATAATCCTTGTATAAACTGGCGTGAAAAAGGAGTGACCTTCTCGGAGTGTGTGCACAATTGTTATCCAGAAGAACCCCCGACCAAGAAGCTAGCCACGGTCCCGAACCCAACAACTCTGTTACCCCATGAATACCAGGATTTTCAGGATGTATTTCAGAAAGTTCAAGCCAACACTTTACCACCCCACAGATCATATGATTGCCAAATTGACCTCCTACCTGGTGCACAAATTCCATGCAGTTGGATCTACGCCCTCACTGAACCCGGGAATCTTCATTTACGGCAATACTTAGATCAATACCTGGCTAATGGCTTCATCCGCCCGTCAAAGTCTCCGGTGGCATCGCCTTTGTTCTTTGTCTGAAAAAAGGAAGGGGATCTAAGAACTTGTATTGACTATCATGCATTAAATCAAGTAACTTTAAAAAACCAGTACCCTTTGCCCCTAATTCCAGAAATATTGGATCAAGTAAAATATGCTTGTATCTACACTAAGCTGGACTTCCGAGGGGCGTACCATCTGGTACGTGTGAAAAAAGGTACCGAGTGGAAGACCGCCTTCCGTACCAAATACGGATTATTCGAATACCAGTTGATGCCCTTCGGGCTTTGCAACGCCCCGGCAGCGTTCCAGTATTTCATGAACAATGTCCTTCGTGAACTCATTGATGTCTGTGTCGTCGTATATATTGTCGATATCCTGGTATACTCGTCTTCTGAACTAGACCATGTGAAACATGTTCGTGCAGTATTAGAAAAACTATGCCAGCATAAATTATACGCAAAATTAGAAAAATGCTTTTTTCACACTTCTGAGGTCGAATTTCTTGGGTTTGTCCTAACCCCAAATGGAGCTCGAATGGATTCACGGAAGGTAGATGCTATCCTCAAGTGGCCCTCACCTATTTCAATAAAAGGAGTACAGAGTATGCTTGGATTTGCAAATTTCTACCGCAGGTTCATTCCCGATTTTTCACATCTGGTGCACCCCATCACATCTTTATTGCGGAAGAATAAACACTTCCAGTGGTAGAAGAAACAGAAAAAGCATTCCAAGATCTAAAGCAGAAATTCACTTCAGCTCCTGTTTTGAAGCAACCACGCCCAGAACTCCTGTACGTGGTAGAAACTGATACATCCAGTTTGGCCATTGGGGCGGTTCTTCCCCAAAAAGATACAGAAACAGGTCAACTTCATCCAGTGGCGTTTTGGTCACAAATGTTTTCAGCACCTGAGCTAAACTATGCCGTTACCGACAAAGAACTCCTGGCCATCAAGTCGGCATTCAAAGCCTGGCGGCACTATCTTCTCGGAGCCCGACACACCATTACAGTAATCATGGATCATAGGAACTTACAATATTTAAAGACAGCCAAGGCTCAATCATCGCGTCAACTTAGTTGGGCATTATTTTTTGCGGAATATGATTTCATGATCACTTACCGACCTGGTTGTCAAAACGGCAAAGCGGATGCTCTATCCCACATTGGATGGGAGAAGCGTATACAAATCCAGAACCAGTACCCATAATTCCAGAAAGAAGAATTCTATGAATAACTACTCTGTTAACTCTAAACGATGTCCATGAGAAAATCCAGCAGCTTTTCAATCCAGTAGCCTTACAAGACTGGTCAAACAAAGGCAAAGATTATTCGGTCATTGATCATCTAGCATACTACCAAGGACGTCTTTATCTACCTAGTAAAGAACTGCAAGAACAAGTTATCTCCAATTATCATGAGTCTTTGGTAGAAGGGCATCCTGGAATCACTAAAACCGAAGCCAAAATCAAGAGACATTTCTGGTGGCCTACTTGGCGAAAGGACATTAAGTTATTTGTGTTATCTTGTGGCATTTGTGCCTAAAACAAGACCCAGAAGAAAAAACCAGCGGGGTTATTACAACCTTTGGACATTCCACCTACACCTTGGCATACCTTATCTCTTGACTTTATCACAGGTCTTCCCCCATGTAATGGGTACAACACTATTTTAGTAATAGTGTTAATATAGAGAGGACAATTGGTTAATCTCATAATGAACAATATCGCTTGCTAAAATTAGTGCTTGGTGCAAAACTGACTCTTACATTGGTGCTACCACATTCCTCTCTGAGATGGAACATTCACCCTGGGCCATTCTGCAAGGGGAGAAATATATAAAAGGAGCAAAACCGAACTATAAGACAATCGAACTCTAAGACTTTGCATTATACTTTGGATTGGCATAAAACTTACCTCAGAGTCATCGTTGTCTGAAAACTCTGCCATAAGCTTACGGATCAGTGAAGTTAACTGGTTTCTATGCACCCCTGCACGCCAACGCAGGATGGAGAGCCCATCCTTCCTAACAATAAAGTGAGACCTGATAAGGGGAACACAAGGTGCTTTCAGAAAAGACAAAGTTAACCTTTGTTACCACGGTCGGATAATTACCATTTTACAACTTTAGGAAAATCCTCCTACGTGCCAGACAGACGAAACTGAGTGGGCAAGTGCAGTCGCTCATCACTACACTATGAGTCACATTGGTGGAGACCGCTGCAATCCAGCTTCGTTCAGCGCCCCTGTGGAACCCATGTGAGCATAACACAGGTAATGCCCCCTCACCCCCGCTTAAGTGATATTGCTTAAATCTCATGGAGTCCCAATGGGGAACTCGAGCTTCGGTGTAACGAAAGAGTAACCAAAAAGTGTCAGTGTCTCCGCCACACTGGGAAGGATACTTGTTCTAAGATCTGAAAGCAGACCCTACTGATGGACTGTTTGGTTCCTAGAAACGGGCATACCACTGAATGTTCGCCACTCATATCTTTGTCCCCACCAACCCCCAGAGCCAGCATTACCCTTATCATCCAGGACGACCCTGACGACCTGGATCCACGTATGCAGAGGACCTGAGGAATAGCCTCACCGATCTACACCCATCTGCCCAGCTCCTGTGCCTGAAATCCAGCTCTATCTGCCAGACCCGAGCATATTACCTGAGCAGAGAACCTCCAGAGCGAATCCGTCTCAAATCACGGATCCAAAATAGCAGGCGTGACGCGGCACCCGAATGAGGATAGGCGTCCCTATTGCTAAGCAACCCATTTTGAATATATTTCTGCCACATCCGCCGACAGCGGCCCGAGCAAGGCCAGATTAAGGCCATCCTCTTTGCCCTGTTAGCCGTGTGAGCTAATCAGGAAAATCCACATACTGCACCAAAACTAGGTAAGCTGTTGCACTACGCACACTGCAAACTATAAGTTACTCTGATTCTTCAGATCACCCTTCTGTTATACCGTGCACTTGCCCTAACTTGATGAACTGTGCTCCACTTTAAACTAAATCCACAACATTGCGTTCCGATAAAGGCTAATCCTTACTGTCAATATCTATCACTGCAGCCTGGCGCTCGCTGTAGTTCACGCTACGTTCACATCAAAACCTATATAGCCACCAACGCTGCTAATTCAGCCAATCGTTGCTTGATACCAGCAGCATGCATACCATCGTTATTGTAATGGCTCAACTCCTATAACCGAAATCATCCATATACGGACGCACGTGGACTCGCTCAAACAGTACTGCGGTCTCCACATGTAACACGCTCCTCTGCAGAGTCATATGCCTAAATAACTACCTGTTCCACACTGTATGCTCCTGCTCCCCTCTAATCAGTGAACTGTAACGCGCTTCACCTAATCCTCAAATCATTGCACGCCCATTGTATGCATGTAATGCACCACACAATCACTTCTTTCTGTCATTTGGGCCTAGACAACCGCCCCACTTGATGTGGTATGTAACGTACTGCTAGGTATCGTGCCATGTTACTCTACTATTCTATCGTACGTTTTCCATGTGTACCGTGCTATGCTCCCTATCCTTTACTGTATCTCTGTACTGATGATTTACCTATTTTTGTGTAATGTGCCATGTTGACTATTCTGGTCATCATCTCTTTCTCGCATACCGATCTGCCTAAATCAGTTTATTCTACATAGTCCCTGCTAATAATGAACTAGAGACCAGCCTATCTCGAATTTGCCAATTTTTGTGAGACTAGCCTATGCTGTTTGCAACCATGCTAATAAGCGGCTAGCCTGAGTTGAATACTTCTGTGCTATGTGGGACCAGCCCATTTGAACTATTCCAAAGTGGGACCAGCCTACCTGAGTCTGAACATAACTATGCCAATAGGGGACCAGCCTATTTGAGTTGATTGCAACTATGCTAATGTGAAACTTGCCTAATGTGAAACTAGCCTATCTCTTGATTCATAACCACCCCATCGTAGTGGAATTAGATGATCCTACCCTTATCTGCCCTACAGATGAGGGACTAGTCTATCTTTTGTTCTTATATGCAAAGAAGCTTATCTGACTGCTACTACGGCAGCCAATGCGGGCCAGCCAAGCTGCCTAGCATCCACCCTGCCCATTTCACACCTACCCCTCCTGATCAGCACCACACACTGTACACCTACTATTGCCGCAAAACTCCCGGTGTACACCAAATATTGCAGCCAAACATAACTATGTACACTAGAAAATCCCAGTTAACCAACACACGACTGGCACTTCCCTGTACTATTATGATAATGGCCTGCATTAACTTCATACCATGCTACTTGCAGGACAGAAATCACAGACTACGAGCAAGACTACCCTGTCTCCACGAGCCTAAAACAAATAGAATTAGAGTCCAAAACCCCTACCTCAATTACAACAATACCTCCACAGATCAGGAACCTTCCATTCAAGTCCTAGAAGATCTGCACCTGCACAAAACACAGAACTGTACCATCCCCCCATCTCTTCACTCCCATATGAGATCCAAACACCATAAACTCTGACCCCCCACACCACCCTAAAGGGCATAACAAGATGACAACTATCTCTGAAGCTCTTATTAATGCAAGATCGCTCATGGCACATACTACTGAAATTGCTGACATATTGTCTACTGCCGACTTAGACATCATGACAGTTACTGAATCCTGGCTTCATGAGGCAGCAGGCCCTGCCCTCATGATAGCTATGCCAGTTAACTATCAAATACTTAGTGTTGACAGACCCAATGCCAGAGGAGGTGGCCTAGCCATCATAGCTAACTCTGATCTAGCAGTAAGTCTCACCACTACTCCCCAAATCAAATCGTGTGAAATACTCTAAGCCAAATTACTTATATCCAACAACTGTACACAAACTATCCTCCTTTTATATAGACCTCCAGTACCAATAGGCACCTTTGAGGAGGATCTTTCGAGCCTCATTACAAACAACACAAAGGACACTACTCAGCTCCTACTCCTAGGAGACTTCAACCTGGGATTCAAAGACCCTGAGGACAAACACACCCAATCAGTTCAAGCCATCCTGACAGAACATGGCCTCACCCAAAAAGTCCTCATCCCCACGCAAACCAAAGGGAGAACATTAGACTGGGTCGCAAATTTAAACTGCACTATCACCAAAATAACTCCACAACCTTGGACCGACCATCACCTAATTAGCTTCTCCTCCACAATAGAGCCCCAAAAAATGAAAAATATAGTTATGGTACCCCCACTCCCAACCAGAAGTAAAAAAAATATCACAGCTGATAAATTACTTCCTCACCTCCTCCCTACCCTTAACGCTCTCACTAACAATTCTGACCCTAGCGTACTAGTAGAGACATTCAAAAAAACGATGACTAAGGCCCTTGACATCATTGCGCCAATCAAACTACGTAAATGTAAACAGAATTCCCACCTCAACACCTGGTTTACCCCACAGCTCAAAGAAATACGACTCCAAAAATGAAAACTCCAAGCCAAATGGCGAAACTCCCCCATGGACAAGAATAAAGTCCAAGTAACCAACTTTGCCAATATGTACAAAAAAGAAATAATCCTTACCAAAAGGAACACATTTAATGACAGAATCTCCAAAGCCAATTCAAACACTAAGGAGTTAATCACCATCCTCCGTGAAATTGAATACCCCATTCCACCCACAGACAATGTCCCTAAAGACAAGAAATGGTGCTCTAGCATCCAGAATGCGGTATCCAACAAAATTGCCACCCTTCACACCAAAATAGCCAACAAAAAGGCGTCCTTTATCTCCATTGAGACGCAGCCCTCCCTTCCTACTTCAATACCTAGCACCGACACACCATTAAAATTCACTAAAATCACCATACTAGAAACTGAAAAAGTCATACTATCCCGTAAGCCGTCAAACTGTCAAGATGACAGCTATCCGGCACAAATACTTAAGGATGCAGCCAGAGATTTGGCGCCATTTATCTCTAAATCAATCAATGCCTCCTTCAAAACCTGCACTGTCCCAAATAATCTCAAAGAATCGTGGGTTTTACCGTTACTAAAGAAACGGACCCTAGACCCATCCATCCTGACAAACTACAGACCGATTACCACGGGCCCTTTCCTCCTCAAAATAATTGACAGAATTATCTTGAAGCAAACCACCTACCAGGCTCCCGCCTATCCGGATTTAGACCACAACATGGTACGGAAACAGCATTAATTGATTTAAAGACTCAAATCGACGAGCTGAAGGATAAAGGTAAAATATCTATGCTACTCCTCCTCGACCTATCGGGTGCCTTTGACCTGGTGGATCATGCAGTGTTATGCAAACACCTAGCGTCAGCCGCCCATGTCTCAAGTGATGCTATAGCCTGAGTACAATCCTTCCTAGCCAACCGTATGATGAGAGTGTTTTCCCCCTCAGCATCCGCAGACCCAATCCACATCACCTGTGGCGTTCCACATGGATCATGTGTCTCACCGACAATGTGCAACATATGTACCAGGCCATTATTCGACAAATTGGATAGACTGGGTGTTATCTACACAAATTATGCAGACGATACCCAGATCCTCATACCCCTTTCGGGCAATTTTGTTGAAGACACGGCTCTGGTAAATAGGATATACCTCCTCATTCAAGCATGGATGGCATCACATGGCTACTGCCTGAATGACGATAAAACTGAGATCCTGATATTGGGCTCTGACACTAACCTGAAAAAACTTTGCCCCAGCTACGCCGACTTCAATATTGACGGTAACACAATTAAAGCAGTAACCGAGGTAAAAACCTAAGGATTTTACCTAGACTCTACCCTTTCACTGAAAAAACAAGCCAGCGCCATGGCTTCTTCACCTGCCTATACCTGCAAACTTATCAGGGCCTGCAGACCCTTTCCATCTAAAGCTAGTTGCATCACACTCGCCAATGCACTAATAATGTCCAAGCTAGACTACTGCAACGCCCTATACGCAGGAGCAAACAAATATATATTAAATACAATGCAACACTTCAAAACAATGCCCTTAGAGCTGCCCTAAACATATCCAGTAGAGAGCACATGTCCAACATCAGAAGAGACCAGCACTGGCTAAAAATCACAGACAGGATCCACTTCAAAATGGTATCCCTCACCTTCAAATGCCTGAACAACGCTGCACGCCCATATCTTTCTGATAGAATGATTAGAAGAACCTCGACCCGCCCTACCAGAGCATCCAACACCCGTTGTCTTGAAATCCCCAGATTCAAACCCTCCAAATCTGGCAGAGCCAGCTTCCCAGTTAAAGCAGCTCTTTCTTGGAATGCACTCCCCCTAGCCTTCAGAACTGAACAGCCATACCACAGATTCAGACGCAATGTGGCAAAATGGCTCCGGATGAATGGCAATTAATTCCTGCTTGTTTTGTTGTACCCCTATGTGCACCTAACTACTCGACTATTCTTTTTCTAAATGTACCACTCGGTTGAATTAATCACTGCACTTGTTTTGTATGCTACTCCCTACCCATTGCATTCCCATACCTTTTTACTGTACCTTCTCCATGTTGTAACCAAGCCTTAAGTATACATGTATCTGTTGCGCCCAGTTACCTACAGGTTTAGTGTGCATTACCAAATAAAGAAAGAAAGAAAGAAAAAAAGAAAGAAAGAAAGAAAGAAAGAAAGAAAGAAAGAAAGAAAGAAAGAAAGAAAGAAAGAAAGAAAGAAAGAAAGAAAGACAGATATGTTTTCCACTGGGACATCTTATAGCACACATTACTCCTTTGGAATCACACACTGTAAAGTGTAATAATTTGATTTCTTTGTCACTCAGGTAATGTTGAACTGCTTCACTTATTTTGAAACGGTGCTCTTATAGATGTTACATCGTAAGCAAGGATTTCTTTACCTTTGGTGGAGACATATACCTTCATTTAAGCGTCTCTTTCAGGTTTAATCAATCCCAATTGTGTGTCTGTTGTTTCGCCATGTGTAAACTAATGCTGGGTAACCTTAAAGAAACCCTCAGGTAATGTATGATCTTCTTTCAACTTAGACTCACAAATATTGGTTAATTCTCCAGGATAATAGAGAGAAAATGGTTTAATTCATTCACTATGCTCTTTTTTAGTATATGAACCTTTAGATTATGTGGTTGTGCTCTAGACTATTTCAAGGTTCATAATGGCACAGATTGCATGTATGGCTCAGAAAACAAATATGCTTAAGTTCGGAGTCTCTGACCACGGGCAAATACTTTCGATGTGGAGAAATTGAAGGTGTGGTAACTTTTCAAGTACGTTACATTGATGAACAGGGAGCCATCCAAGTATTGTTCTTATATATGAATTTTTACAAACAAATCCATTGCTATTGTATTGAATTGTTTGACTCTGTAATATCTAAGAAGTGAACAGATGGCCTGGCAATCTCCAATTCATTATTAACAATTTTATGGCAGCTGTTGGTAAATCCTTACAATTGCAAAGCAGACTTAGTTCATCTTTCCAAAGACACATTTTCTTTTTGTTTTAAATATCTCCTTCAAATGCAGATGTTAGCCCAATTCTGGCATAATCCCATTGTAATATTGCTCCGCTGCTCTTGAGGGAGGTTTGCTCTATAAGTAATAACATTAAAATAAAATAAAAGTACATGGGGCCTCAGTATGACTCTGGCAGTAGCCGTGCTGGTAAAAATGGAATGGCTGCCACCAGAGTAATTTTTTTCCCCACGCCCGGCAATGGGGATTTACCGGGCATTATGGTCCCCGGCGGTCCCGGTAATTGCCCATTGCCAGGCGCCGGAAAATATTACTCCCCATTCGCATTCGAGACCCATTGGACTCAATGGGAATGGGGAGGACGGATGCACCGGCACCATTCACGAATGGTGCCGGTGCCTCCGTCAAGGTCAACGAGCGGGTGCCTTTCCGCCCGCCAGGTCAGAACTCGTTGTTTTTCGGTCCGGAAACAACCATACCAGCAAGCTTACCGGCACCATTGTTTCCAGACCGGCACCCTTGTAATGAGGCCCATTGTGTAAAAGCGTGCAGCGATTAGGCCTGCATAGAACATATTATACATAGGCTTTGAAAAGATTAGTTCTTACATTTCCTAATCACTAATGGAAACCTTGAGTATTAGTCTAATTTATCTGAGGTCTGTGAAAAATTAGAGTTGATTGTTTTGTATCTACAAGGCCATATTATGTAGATCAATATTCTTTGGGAAAGTTCTGGGCCCATGGCACCATATTCCGAAGGGTATCATTGCATTGCAGAGTATTATTTTTACCTCGAGCACACTATTTCTGGTGCTAGCATGGTTTCTTGATTGAAATACTACAGTGTCCTTGAACACGGTACAGTATTCCTGAAGGACATGTGTTACCATGACACTGCATGTTCTCTGCTGTGGATCATTGTTTCGGATAATAGAACTGACTGGTACTACATGCATCCTTTTCTGTTATGGGAATATGCATATTTCGGAGTAGCGGAGGACCAAGGCAGACAAAGAAGAATTAAGCATAACATAAATTGAAACATTCTTTACTTGATATAACCAGTAAGCAGGTGTAGGGCATATTAATTGATTAAACACCGACTCTTCCTCCCGGTAAGGCTTTTAACTTGACTGTTCTGTCGTTTCTGCTGGTTTCTCAGCACCAAAAGTGCTTTTAATGCAGAACATGGTCTCTTTAAAGTCCCCCAATCATATCTTATTGTATTTCACAACTTTAGCGGGGGAAATGTGCTTGCATATGTGCTACTAGACCAGAAAAATGTGTACAATTGCCTGAAGTGAAGATCACTGTCAAAACATATATCTACAGAAGGGGTTAGTTAATTTGCTATGCCCACCCGTTCATTAACAGCAGGCTTGTGCACAACACCATGATTCAGAGCATGTCAAAATTCAGTCCCATTGCTCTCGTTGCCACTACTTGGAGGCCTGGTTTGGTGTCCATTCCTGATTGGACCTTCCCTTTTAACACAGTGCTGAAGTGAACTGGGAGCTGTGAAACCATATTTTGCATTTCACTTCGCTTTTCGGTTACATTTCAGGTTTTTGACTGCCAGCATGGCACTTTACTAAAAAGACTACGCTTCCCAGTATTCCTTGCTCACTGCTTCCTCTGCACAAGGTTGGTTGGAGGATTAAGAACGCCTGTGGCTGTCAGGTGCAAGCAACCATCACACCTGGGGCATGTGAACGTTAGCCAGCTTCTAAAGCCTCAGCTAGCTTCAGCTCAGCTCTGGTCATTGTTGCAGTGTTCATTGTATGACTAGACTCCTGTTCCTGGTACTTAGACTTAGTTTCTAGTTCCTAATTCCATATTTCTTGTTGCTGGATCCCTTGTTTCAAATGTAGTGTGCTTATTAGTATTTTCTGCTTCCTGGATTCCCTAGCTGTCTTCTTCTTTTTTGCTGTCAGAACTTTCAAGCGCTTTCCTTTTCCTGTGCAGCCCAGTTTGTCTGTGTCAGGCCTGGCGCTAGGCATGTGCAGCGTGTGCCGCTGCACTTGGCCCCGTGCCTGCTAGCGCCCCGAGCAGAGGGTGCCATTGACTCCCTCTTTTTTGCAGGCTGCAGCGTGGGCCGCGTGCTCAGAGTAGCTAAATTTGCTGCAGTGCACTCTGAGCACACGGGCGGCCCACGCTTCAACATGCATGATGGGGAAGCTTGCCAGTGTTGTGGAATATCTTTTTCAAATGCGGCTGTTTGACCTCAATGCTGAGATCCCTTTTTGTTTGTCCTGAGAGGCAAGGTGTCACATGTCAACCTCCTGCTGCTACTCTTGAGAGACAAATTCCCCCCGAGCTGCGCAATAGGCGCTGCCGGCCTCGTAGGCACTGCTAATCACTTTTCCTTAAAGCAGAACTTTTAAAGTTGGTGATTGACTATTAAAGAGACCATTGTTTTGGACAAGGCGTTCTTAACGGGTTAAGAAGTGCAAAGGGGCATTTTCATTTTGAAAGCATATGCACAGCATCAGTTAGCTGCCTAAAATCTGTGCCTCCCTCCAGCACATATTCTTTTCTGAGTTTTTACTTCCAAAAGCAAAGAATGCTTTAAGAACACCAAATGTCTACAAAATAGGGAATGTAATGCAGGGGAGTAATTTCACCAAAATGACAGGGGTAGCGGAAGTGGCATCACATAACCCTTGACCCTGATGACTTCACAGGAAGTGATGTGATTTGACCCCACCCTGAAGTGATATCACAGGAAGCGATGGAACACGACCTTTCACCCCTTGACAAAACAGGAAGTGGCATCACATAGCATTGTTCCTAAGTACACAACGAAAAATATGGTTACGATATCACTATGATGTGATATACATTTCAAACATGAATGGATCGCCATATGTATCGTTAAGATCAGTGTGTATAGGCCCATATTACCAGATAACTCGGAATGCAAGCAGACGTCCATGACCAAATGATAATGATGTGTTATTATATAGCACTTACGCTTCAGCGCTTTACATAGAACAAATATACACCCAATATCACACAACCTGTGTTGGTACTCATTTATCGACCTCAGAAGGATAAAAGGCTGAGTTGAAATGTTTAAGAACAGACTAAATAAGTGACTCACACCCTGCAGAGGGCCTGAAATAAACCGTGAATGAGTTAGCAATTATTGTATTGAACTCCAGAAAGACTAATTATTTGGTATTCCTATTCTTTCTTATTTAGGGTCAGTGCTGAAAGTGTTAGACTTGTGGAACTCCTGTTCTTATTTTTTCTTTTTTTCTTTTAAAGAGGCCTGAACAAGTAAGCCAGCCACTCCAGAAGCAAAGAGCCACATGGTGCTGGCCACACCCCAGGACTTTGCATTAAAAAAGTTTCTTTTTGTGTAGGGGTAGCAAGGGATACCACGGGGGTAGCAAGGGAGACCTCAACCCCTAAATGACGCCCCTGATGTAATGTAGTTTTCATTGTTAGCACCCACATTCATATGCATACATTTATAGGCAATTGAACTCTTGATGTGGGGTTAGTACTGGCATGTCAGGGGAGAGATTGGAAGGGTTGGGGGACACGAGGCAGCCCATTCTCACAGATGTCCTTAAGTGTGTGGTTTCAGATGTGATGAAGAGTTAACTGCTTGTAACATTGAAACTTCACCAGAATATAATACAACACAAATTGACTGTGACAGCATGCCAATTAGCCCCAGCTAATTAAGGGGATCTGGACTTCATGTGCCACACTTGGCCCCACAAATCCTAGGGCCAGCCCTGGTCTGTGTTCTATATTTCTTTGACCGTACCTTAGTCTGAAGTGTAAACTTGGTCCTTTAGAAACTCCTCATTCAGGGAGTACCTATTTTATACCTTTTCCTGTCCTTTCTTGGGTGGGGAGTGGAGAGGTTTTGGGCTTGTACTTTTGTTATACACGCTCCTATTCCTTGAAGTCTGTTCCTGGTTTATCCTTGCACTTCATTCTTCATTCCCTATCAATTGTTAGGTGCTGTGTGGTGGTGTGTCCAGCTCCTGTGGGAATGCATTGGTTTTCCTCACTATCCTGTAAACACTATTCCTACTTGTCCCTTGGCAGGAGTCCTATGTATTAAGTTATCCTTCTTTGCTGTTATTGCCTTTCTGGGTCCCTGTTTGATGAGAAGGGTTCATGGGCTTTGCTGAGATTCCAGGTGCTGTTTCTCACCTGTGTGATTATTGTCTGTAAGTTACCTTATATAACACTATCAAGGGTGTTAGCTCACAGACCCTGTCATTCTTACCCTCCATTTGGGCTTAGCCCTGGCAGTACCTGTAACACCAATTGTGGGCCGCTTGCAGACTTTCTTTGTAATCCTAAGAAGCATCTAAGTGCTTAACCCACATACATTTTACTATATCTGTATCACAGTCCACTTGCACATCCTGGGTTTAGAGTGCAAGTTTCCTGGCTCCTGAGTGCATGTTGTTTGAAACGTATTACTCACTGTGTAATCTGGGGCACATTTCCCTATCCATATCCACTGCCCTTTGTCTCCCCATGGCAGAGGAAAGGGATGTTGAAGGCCAGCACCCCACTCAGAAAATTGTTCCAGCGCCAGTGCTACCCACCTCCACTCCTTTGCTTTCAGTGCCCCCAAATATTGCTACTGACAGTCCAGTTACACTACTCGCAAGAGAGACGTGAAGTGACAAGACCCCGGAGGAGGACCCCGGAGGAGGACAGAAGGTGTAATCCCACTTTATAAAGTGGAGGCAGTCCGACAGTCAGAGCCGGAGCCGAGGCTAAGAGATTTACAATCTTTGTCAGTGGAACCAGTTGTGGCTTCTGGCATTCTCCTTCTCCAAGCACTTCTCCTCCTGGTGTGCCGACAGAGGACAGCAAGGCTAATTCGAGGCTACCTTTGTGTGGAGAAAACAGTGGAGCAGAGAAGAGGATGGATTTTGGCTCCTGTTTCTTCCCTCTTTCCCCCATTGCAATCTAACTCTAGAGTGAGTCCCGGCTGAGTCCCAGTTTGCCCAGAGACTCTGTGTGTGTAATACTGTGAGGAACTGCAGCGACTTGTGAGTCCCTTTTCTGCTTTCATTAGTGGATTTGCATAAAGACTGCATGGCCGCGCGGAGCGCGGCGCAGAGTCCCGGCTGAGTCCCAGCTGAGTCCCAGTTTGCCCAGTTCGCCCGAGTGCGTCCGAGGGCTGGGGGCCAACTTTATATTCAAGGGTCGATGGCTGCATTGCAGAAGGCCCCTGCGTTGGGGGGGCCTCAGACACGTCACAAGACTTTGTTACAGCGCCGGATGCTTAATCCATGGACTCCCCTGCCAAACAATGCAGCGGTCGGCCAGAAGTCACAAGGTAAGCCCGCTACTTGCTTGAAGGAGGCCCCCCCGGCGCTTCCGGATCCTTCGGCAGCGCCTGTCCAATTGATACAAACAACTGCACAGGTCCATCATGACGTTGCCTCTCTGGTTGAAAGCTGTGCGGTCAATGCCATTGATACAGCGGCGTCCGCAGGCACTAGTCTGGACCACAATAGGCTTAGCGCGACTATACATAAGCCCTTGTTAAAACCACTAACTATGCTTTCTCTTGCTGACCTTGCGCCGATGCCACTCCCGCTGCAGAAGTCGCTGTCAACGGAGCACGTGTTATCAAAAGTGGCTCCAGCCACGCACTCTCATCCTTTCAAAATGTTTTCGCCATTTGATTTGACGGATGCAGAAATAATAAGTGTGACTTCTGCTACACAGGAAAAGCTCAATGTCAATGAGAGCCCGTTGGTTCGAGCGCACACTCCATCTACGCAATTCAAGACTACTGGACGCACTGTCCTTCCGATGCAGAAGATCGCCAACTCCATGGGAGGCCTTTCTTCGACTGACTCTGTCCCAAGTGCTGTAAGCACTGGAGTTTTCAGTGTCCCTAGTGAACAACAGGAAAGTGGAACGGCCTCGTTGGAGCAATCTGGTGTGTCTCCAGAAAGTTTAGTGTCATGCCTAACAAACAAAGAAGGTGTCGCTCACTCTGGACTCATGCACAATGCCCCTATAATTTCACAAAAGTCAACTCTGACGACACGGGCTGGTAGTGCCTTGAGCAAAGCCCCTGAAGGGCTAAAAATGACTGATGTAGACTTGAAACTAACGTCTTCTAGCGATTCTTGCACTACTTCAACAAGGTCTCCTAATGATAAGCTTGCTCGCGCTATCGCCCAAAACAAGATAGCACAAGACACTTCTTTGCGGCAGCTTTCGATCAGTGACTGTCTGAAGAGCAGGGCCAGTCCGTCTTGCACGCCGCAGAAAAAGCAGGTGCTTTTGTCTCCCATCATGTCAGCGCCGCCATCACCAAAATCACGACTGGAACTCTCTGGAGCGCAGGACCAAGGGTTAGCTCATCATTCTCTAGGCATGGTGAACTTATCTGAAGGCAACAGCTACACAAAAAGGCACAACGCAATTGATATCCTGCTAAAAAAGAATGGCCCATCAATAGCGCCAGTCACCCCTGCAAAAAGCACAACTTCTGTGAATGAGTCTCTACTTATTCAAACTGCGGGTAAAGACTCTCTGAAAACACCGACCTCAAAAATAAACTTGTCTGCAGGTGCAGCCATTCAACTACACAATAACGTTCTCGCTGCATCATCTCAGGCGATGATTCCGTTTGTAAAGCTCTATGAGACTTTAAACGAGACTATAAGAGACCAAGGTGCTCTCATTCTGAATCTTTCGGCGAAATTGGATCAAATAGAGTCCTTCACCAAGCTCATCCAACTCGATGTTCAAGCTGGTAAAGACCTAAGTTCATTCTGGCAATCTCGTCTTAGTGATCTAGTGACCCTGCAACAAGAGCGACATGACTTACAGCTAAAATGTCTTTTAGAGGTGCTGTCCAAATTAGTACCTCTGTTAAAGTCAGGTCATAGTCCTAACCGGCCCAAATCTGATGTACAATGTTTCGCCCCATTACAAAATTCTGAGCAGGGGTCCAGGACTACGATGCAAACTATTGAACACCTGGACGCAACGACAGGCCATACGGTTGGTGCAATACATCAATCGACGAGCTGTCACAGCGCTAAACCATCGTCTGTGGTCTGTGATGCTAATTCATCTGATTGCGTCCTCTTACATGTCTCCTCTGACATAGGCATGCCAATTGGGGCTGCAATGGTGCCCTCAGCTGATGCTACTCAGGCGCACAAAGCAACAACAGAAGCTCTTTCTCAGGATGGTGCCCCGTCCACATTTGGCATCTTTGTAGGCACGGCAAAATCTTTTGCACCGAATGGTACTGCCAAGTTGAAGGAGAAAGTGAAGCCAACCAAAGCGACGTCTACAACCAAGAAAAAAAAACTAGCAACTCATGCTGTAACAAAGAGCTTTATAAGAAACTTGTCGACTCCACCAAGGCCGGGGCTGTTCAAGCGCCCATTGAATGGAGCAAAGGTGCCCCCCTCATCACAGCATAATGCACCGTCTCTATCATTGAACCATGGTGTCAAACGTAGACGTTTAAATTCGAGTGACAGCACTTTAGCCAGTATGGTGGCAGATGACGTTCATGATTTGTGTGACATTTCTATATATTCCCATCGTAGCGACGAGGAGTCATTGCAACACTCTATTGAAGAACAGCCACCGGATATAAATCTGCCAATGAAATCTGACAACACTAGACTAAGCTGCCCGCCCTCAGAGTGGCAAGTAGTCCAAGGTCGCCGTGCCTCCACTATGAAAAAGGAAGTTCTGTCCTCAAAGGTTATTTCTTCAAAACTGAACCCAAAATTCACAACTAATCAACGTAGCAAACAGCGCTGCTCCCCACCGAGGTCACAGGACCAGCTGCAGCACTGCACAAAGGATAACAGGTGTAAGTTGAGACTGCAAAACATACTTAAGGATGATAATGATCTGAATCTCAACCGTGCAAATGTTCTGCGGTTATTTAAGCACATTCCACCTCTTCGACTGATCGAATCAGATGATATTAAAATAGTCGAGTATGTGACAGAAAGCGCCTCTGATGGCGTGCTCCTTCATATTGATGCCGCTGGGGTACGTAACACTCTTCTCAAGGCAGCTGAAGATTTTCTGCTATTCGGCTTTGACATCGCTGTTGAACCAGACGTGGCCAGGAGAAGCTTAAATCCGGTCCAGACAATTTATGGCTCAAAATCGAAAAAACAAACAGTTGTGACATCTGTTCGCCACAGTATGACTTCTGAAATACGTCAAGGAGACTCTCGTCGGTCCGAGAAACACCAGGGGAACCAGAGACAGCCGAAGCAGGAATAGCCATGATTGGATTCGCAGGAATCAATCTGCTCGATCCTATCATGGAATACTCGTGGCTCTCAACATTTGTTTCAGGACTTTGACATTCCATTGGACCATGTGTTTGTAATTTGTCTGCAGGAGACTTGGTTAGTTGATGCGCCAATTAGAGATGGTTTCAATATTTTTATCAATCCTGCAATACTAAATACTCAGGGCCGACCCTCGGCAGGACTCTTGACAATGGTTCGAATCTCAAGAGTATGGTCTACTCCTATTTGTCTTAATCCTAATCCCTACGTCCAAGGTTTAATTATGCAAGCATGTTCAGATACTCTAAACACAGTTGCAACTCTGTTGATCATAAATTGTTATAGAGCCAAAATAAATGTTATAGAGTTTACCACAGCGATCAGCTGTTTAATGGAAGAGGCAGCCTTGCAACACAATAACTTGAGCATTATACGCTGTGGTGACCTCAATGGCTCGTGGTTTAAATACGATCTCCCCAATCAAGCTCATAGCCAGATTCCATATGTAGAGTTAGGCGAGAAAGAACAATGTTGGTCAGATATTATGGAGACGTTTGACTGCGTTTTGTTGAACGGCAATGTGCGTGGTGATATGCCAGCTCAGGCCACTTGGCATCGTGAATCCACGCACAGTATAATTGATTATTTCTGGGTGTCTAGTAACCTGGGGTCAAAGATTCTGACACTGCAATCACTGACGACGACTAAGAGCGATCATTCGCTGTTGAAAGTGAAATGTCTTCTGGCGGTGTCTGATACTCTGTCCCCATACCCAGCAGCA
Source organism: Ambystoma mexicanum (assembly GCF_040938575.1). Lineage (NCBI taxonomy): Eukaryota > Metazoa > Chordata > Amphibia > Caudata > Ambystomatidae > Ambystoma > Ambystoma mexicanum. Next base: position 1,393,442,911 of record NC_090924.1, read on the forward strand.
GTTGAAGTAAAGATGGGTGGAAATCGATTGAGACTGAGCGCAAATGAGATCCGTGCCCTAACGGCTAATCTAAGTGATTTGACTGACGCTGTGGAATACACTCCACTGCTACAGAATCATATCACCTTGATCAAAGACAGCGCTCAGCAACATAAGCTGCACACCCACCCTTTTAGTAAATTGCTGGATGATAAAAAGAAAGTTCTAAGAAAAGATGTCCGTAAAATAAAAATGCAAAAAAATGTATCACCTAAGACAATGTTGGAGAATGTGAAGGCCAGACGAGTTATTTATAGAAACTGGTTGAAATCCCACAAAGCGATTGTAGAACAGGATTCTGCCGAGCTTATGATGAAACTGATGGTTACTAAGAACACACGCGACATCTGGCGAATATTAAATAAGGGCCCCTTCAACGGTTCCAATTCTACGCAGAACACAATTTCTGGGGATACCTGGTGTAAACACTTTAGGTCAGTGTTCAATAGCCAGCTGAAGGTTCCTAAATGGAAATCAGTGGCCAGATTGGGTTCCTGGGATGTCCAGATGTCGCTGTCAGACATCATTGACGCTATTAAGGCACTAAAAAATTCTCGTGCTGCTGGTCCGGATATGATAAGTAATGTCAGACTAAAGAAAAATACAGAGATCTGGGCACCTTTCATTGAATGTTTGTTTCACAAAATCACAAAATCCAAGTGCTTGCCTAAATCGTGGCTAATAGCAATCGTAATTCCAATCCATAAAAAAGGCTGTTGGGACGCACCTGAAAATTATCGTCTCATTGCCCTATTGGACACTATTGGAAAACTCTTTGGTTCCAATTTGAGATGTAAATTGGTGAGTTGGGCTAAAAAGGCGGGAATCCTTGACATCCGGCAAACTGGATTTTCAAAGGGTACAGGTGTGGAAGTCAATCTTTCGATTTTGACAGCTTTGAAATATCATGCATTACAGAGTAAAACCAAATTGCATTTAGCCTTTATAGACATGAGGCAAGCTTTTGATGGAGTCAACCGGCAGATGCTATGGGCCAAACTAATGAAATGGAAATGTCCTATGGGCCTTCTCAACCCAATAATGGCACTACATACGGAGACCTCTTTTAGAGTACGCCTTAACAAACAAGGCATATTATCTGACAGCATTCCAACGACAAGGGGTGTCAAGCAAGGCTGCCCATTGGCCGCGGATCTGTTCAAACTATTTCTGGCAGATCTCCCATTATTCTTGGAGCAAGCACACTGTTTCCCTCCATGTCTAAACGGAACTCCAGTTCGGTATATTGCATATGCTGACGATCTCGTTCTGATCGATAGAACACAAATCGGCCTTCAACTTCTGCTAAGTTGCCTGCAGGAATATATAGTTGCAAATGAATTGGCCATTAACACAGATAAAACTAAAATTGTGTTGATTGGTTCGTTAACGAGTAGAAGAGATCGTGCATTCAAATGGGCGGTAGGTGGTCAAAAGTTAACGTCCGTTAATTCGATTCGCTATCTAGGCATCGAATTCAACAGTTCAATCGGGGAAGTCCAATGGCTAAATGCGTTGAAACTGAAAGCAGTAAGACTGGCACTGCAAGCAGCCCTGATCAATAAAAACTTTGGTAAATTTTCATTATCCCCGGTGATAATGTTTTACCGTCAAAAGGTTGTTCCTATTTTAACGTTTGGTGCAGAAGCGGGATGGAACATCAGTGAACAAAATTGAAATACTGTAGAGGGTCTTTTTTGGAAACAGGTTTTTAACCTCCCAAATTGTATTCCAATTATTGCAATACGCCACAAACGTTTGTTAAATTCTCTTTTTTCAAATGTGGTTTGGAAGTCCATCTCACTTTTGCGTAAGATGAGAGAAGTGGGTGGTGCGCCAGCATATAGAATATTTACCGCCTCTGATGATTCGAAAATTAGTAACCTGTTGGCACAATGGAGCTCAAGAGTGCAAGAGTGGATTGCAGCAGCTGACATTAATAATTTCGACCTGTTCTCACGCCCAAAAGTGGCAAAAAGAAAATTTGAATCTTGGGCATGGATCATAAATGTGGAAAGATACTCAAATCTTGATCTCTCCAATAAGTTAGGTAATTCTCAAAAAAATTAAACTGTCAACAACCTTACCTCCTGCAGTGCTACAATCGCCATTATCGGGAACAATTTCTTCGTTTCCGCTTAAATACGTTGAATACGAAAGAAATTCTTTTCCAAAGAAGGCAGCCTGCTATAAACAACAATCTATGCCGATTCTGTGAGGAATCGGTTGAATCATTGAAACACCTGATTATAAGCTGTCCAGCAATTGTTAATTTACGTTCTGTCCACCTAGGCGAATATGCCCCGCTAAATGATGATATGATCACCTGGTGGTGCCTGATATCCTCAGGCCAAAACATTAAACATGTTTGTGCGATTGTAAATTTGATGAACGCTCTCTTGAGATGTCCCCCGTAATCAGGAGGGGTGCTAGGCTGATGCTCGAAATGTGTAACTGTTTAACTGATAAGTCGAATGTTTAATTGACTTTGTCTGTCTGTTTGCTTGACTATTAAGTGCCTTATATGTTACGATGTTGCGTAGAAGAACTTTGTGGAAAGCATAATAAGACATAATGATGATGTTGATAACAATGATATGTATTGGATGTTTAGACGATTTGAAACAAAAGTTCTCTTTTCTTTTCTTTTCTTCTTTCCATCTTGGTGTTGGAAAGAGAAAGGAGAAAAAACTGTAGTTTTTCAATAAAAAAAAAAAAAAATATTGGGGCCCTTTGCCTGTTTCTGTTGGAGCTGCTTGTACCCTTCTCTCTGTAGCTTCACTTCTCACTTTTACTTCTTTATGGTTCCAAGTGTCACTGTGTTTTCTAATCGATTTCTATCCCTACCTTGAGGTTTTACCATTTGAATTGTAATGCCCATCCCTTTGGCATAAAATGTTTTTTTAGTAAATAGATCACTGTGTTGAGTTTGAATAGTAACAGTGATACCCTAGTCAACATGTCTAGTATAAGCTTTTACTCAGCTCTAGCGTCGCATGTAGGGGGCGCAAAAAAGTAAATTAACTAAATAAACAGTAAGCACTTTGTAGGCGGTTTACTCAATGCTTAGGCAATACATTAACTGCGTGTAGAAGAGGAGAACTGCTAATTACCATTTGGGAATGGCTATTTAAACCCACTGCCTGAGAAGTGCTTGAGAGGTGTTTCAGAAGTGCTTCAGAAGTGCTAAGCAAACGTTTCTCTTTGTCTAGGGCAGAGTGAAACAAGCAAGACTGAGATGTCTCGCTTGTTTCACTGCTCAAAACAGTTTCTTTTTTAGCCCTTCCATAAAAAGACATATGTCTCATTCATAGAGAAAAGACCTGAAGTCTACTAGGGGAAGTGTAGACATGGGTTTAATTTTATGGGACGGGGGCAAGGTTGCTTGTCACCCCCAACTTTCCTGGTACACTATTTTGTCCCCCTCATTTTGCAGGGACTCCTTTCCTTTATATATCATGTCAACCCCCCACCCCAAAATTTTCAGCAAAGTTGCTCCACTGAGTGTTGACAGGTGACAGTGTCATCAGTGGGACTAGGTTTGCAGTGTACCCCAAGTCGCCTCACAACCTCTAAGCTCACATTAGGGTTCACTACGGGCTTGCCGGTAAAACCCACCGGTAGGGGGCGGGTTAACCGCAACCCAATAACACCCTTACCGCCACCTGATATCCCGGTGCCACCAGGATATCACAAGCGGCGGAGGTAATGGTAAATGGAGCCCCGTAGGACTCCATGGAAATGGGGTCACTGAAGCACCTGCACCGCTGCTAACGGTGCCGGTGCGTCAGTGACAACCCTGTCCGTAGGGGCCTGAAAACCTAGCATGTCAGGCCTGCTAGGGAATCTGTGGCCCGTACCGGCATTGTTGTAGTATGGCAGTCAGGAAAGGAACCAGGTACGTTGCTACCGGCACCCTTATTTCCAGCCCACCACACTTATAATGAGGGCCATTGTTTTCTTCTGGCTTCCTTGGTCCCTGGGAGCCTTGCAGAGCGCATTGGCTGACTCTCATTGATTCCGTGTCACGTGGCCAGACTGGTTGGGCTTGGACGGTTGCCTACTCCCCTGCATGCTAGAACCCATTGCCTACTCCCCTGCATGCTAGTACCCAGATAATTCTCCATGTGATGCCAGCAATTACCATGGTATGTCCAGGCTCTGTGCCACACTACCGGAGAAATATCTACTTGCGTACAGGTTTGCTCCGGCCTGCATGGACAGTTTAGCACCGAAGTGCCAGGCAAGTCTCTGAACAATAGAACCAACTACAGCCCCAAACAGGGCAGCAAGCACTATTGAAATATGGAACGGGACGCACAGAGCCAGGTGTTCCGAAGGTATGCATTCATGTTGGCGCTGCCACTACTTTGTGGCAGGCTGTACATCATCTGAGAGTGTGCTTAATGCTGTGAGATGAAACCGGTAGCAAAGGTGTATTGATTAGAATGGAACCACAGTAGGCAAATGGAGCATGCGCGCTCAGAATTATGGAAAACAATGATCTATATGAAGTGGAAAGTGGACCATTGTGTGTGTGGCAAAATGAATAATGCATGTTTTTCTTCAATACATGTGTGCGGTCGTTTATCTGCTGTTAATAAACCTTATGGCCGTGCATTTTTTCCTTGGACATTTACTGGCCCTAAATATTTTAAATGGTCTGCTTAAGTTGGTGGACGTACTTGATTGCTGTGAAAAGATTTATTAAATCATTCACAATGCCCAAAGACCTATTTACAGCTGCGTGTAATCTTGCTGCGTCTTCTAAAAGCAGCGTCTACCTTCCCTTCAGCAGAAACGCGGCTGCTATGTGATAACTGCTAAGACAATGGACTCTTTTATGATGAATTGTTAAATTGCCCGAGAAAGTGCTCAGACATATAGCAATGCCTGGATTGGAAGAGACCAGCAAGACATGCGAAAGGGCAGATGGAGCAACAGGCCCTGGGGAGTCAGGCAAGTGAAAGAAAAGGAGGGAAAATAAGCTAGTCTGTCTTATATGTTGTCCAGTGGTTCATAATGCGATTGTTCAAGGTAAAATCATGCACTTAAAGCAAAGATTTAATTAGACATCTCATAGCTAATTGACACTGGTTTAGAATCAACTCCAGGGCTCGAGGGACGGATCCATGTCGGGTTTTCAGTACACCCACCATTAATATTCATGAGATAAATTAGCATGCAATGATTTTAAGTGTATGCACACTTTTCCTCATGATTATTAATGAGGGATAGTTTGAAAACCCGTAAGGATCCTGGCCCTCGACACCTTAGTAGAATTGTTTGCTTGTTCCACAGCATCATGAGAGGTTGTGGGAGGAGCCTGTTTGGGCAATCTGGGTGGAGAGTGGGGAAACATCCTTCTGGGCCATTTGAGTCTCGGGGTCTGTGTTTTTATAGTAGGCATAGATGCTCCTATAGGCATGGACAGGCTGCCAACTCTTTATTCATATGCCCCTGCTGTGTGAATGTCAGATGACTGTTAAAGTTAGAGGGTTCTGTGACTTTGTTTAATGAGGAAAGACATCAACAGCTCGGAGCCCAGGACAGTACTCTGGCCGCCTCAGCATATCCCATACCACACACAATCCTGTTCATTGCCACTCCTCTGCAGGTCACACCCGATGGTCAGTTGAAAAACCCACTCTTTAATGGGTGCATTAGACTGAGTGGGGTCCTTATTGCACTCAAATCACCCTCATATTAAGGGTTCATCCTGATTGTTGCCACAAATGCCCGCAACCAACTAACACTATATTGATGCCTTTTTTCACTTCCTGTTTCCTTCCTCAACAAGTGCCCACTCAGTGATATAGGGCCTCATTACGAGTACGGCTGTAACCTGCCGGTTGTACTGGCGGGTTGCCGCTGTACCCGTAACACCGGATCCGCTGCCTAACTTCCTGGTGCCACTGGGACATTACAAGTCGCGGCGGAGCGCGAAGTCAGACTGGGGATTCGGTAAGTCCCCATTGTCGGACTCCACGGGGATGGGGACTCGGAAACACCGGCACCGTTGCTAACGGTGCATGCATGACAACTCTGCCTAGCGGGGCCACCGAGTCCGGCAGGATCAGCCCTGCTGGGCGCGGCGGGCCCAGCAAGCAGACTTGTAGTATGGAGGTCCGGACACAAGGGTGCCGGTAAGCTTACCTGCACCCTTGTTTCCGGACCACCACACTCGTAATGAGGGCCACAGCGCCCAAACGACGTGAACATCTGCTGAGCAAAGTCCTATAGCACTGAGTGTACTTGTGTGAGGCTCACAGTGGTGGATTCCTGTAGGAGTGGCAGGGCAGCCACTGCCATAGTGCAGGGCTTCTCAGGCCCCAGGTCCGGGTGGCCCGCATGTCCTAAGGGCACCCTGCCAACTTCAGAAAGAAATGTTCCTTTTGAGACGAAGGATGGAGGCTCCACTGAACATGTCAGGAACCAGGAAGCTGGGGCTCTCCCTGTCTGCAAAAATCATGGCAACCGGAGGTCTGCCTGGAGAGGAGACCCTTGGCGGCGACAGATTCAAAATAGCAGGAAAGAAAAAAGCATTTCTTGTATAAGTGTGCATGCGTGCGTGCAAAGGTGTTGCAAGTTTTTGATGTATGTTTGTATGTATGAGTGCATGCATGAAAGGGTGTGCTATGTTTTATCTACTTTGTGTGTGAATGAGTGATTGATATGATGTACAGGTGGCTTGGTGTACATGTGCATGAGCCAGTGTATGGTGTGCTCCTGTGAATGAGTGAGTGAGAGTATATGAGTGTGCGTGTGAATGATAAACTGAATGTTGTCTGTAAATGAGCGATTGAATGTTGTGTGAATGTGTGTGCGCTTGTGCTTGTGCTGGGCCTGCCACCGTGGATGAGCTGATCATGGTGGGTGGATGGTAACGGTGGGTGCAGGGAGTGGTAGGAAGGCAAGTATTACTGCATTTTTAATTGCCATCCGTACATTATGAAGCAAAGCATAACATGTGTTATGATGTGGCTAGACTGGCATTTTGGTGCAGCCAGTCTAATCATCAGTGTGACATGACATTTTATCTGAGCATCTATGATAAAGCAATCATGATAAGTGTAATTGCATGGCTGAACTGGAATTTTGATGCAGTCAGTCTAGAAATTTCATACTGTGGTATGGAATTTTTTTTTACTGGGCATCTATGATAACGTAAGCATGATATGTGTTATTACATGGTTAGAATGGCTTTTTAATGCAACCAGTCTAGCTATTTCTTACTGTGTCATGTCATTTGTTTCTGGACATCTTTGGTAAAGTAAGCATGACAAGTGCTATTACGTGGCTAAAATTACTTTGGCATGGCATGTTATTCTGGGCATCTATCATAAAGCAAACATGATAAGTGTTAGTATGTTTACCAGACTAGTCAAAATTGTGCAACCAGTTTGGACATGCTTTCTTATTGTGGCATGGACATTTTTAATGACAAAAGCCAACAGGAGTATGTCCTTAAATGGGGATACTGATATATATCGGCAGAGCCAGCATAGCCATGTTTTGTTACAGTATAATTACTAGTAATATGCGCAACGCAAACATGAGTATGTCCTTGTACAGGAATAGTGGCATATATGTATGCAGCCATCATTGAGATGTACGAGCACAGCCAGAGTGAAAATATTTTATACTGGCATATATTGCGGGCAAAGGCATCACGGAAATGTGTTGGGAAATTCTCCTGTTGGTGAATTGCATCTTATGTATTTGGACTGGAGTTACCCTACAAAACCAATTGCACACTGTCTGTCTTTTACCCAATTGTTCCCAGTTAGTGTGCTGTCTAATGCACCTATTGCATTTTATCCCATTGTTGAGGTCGTTCTTGCATATTTGTGGGAAATGTTTACGCCCTTCCATTTAAAAGGGTCACCAGCCGCCACTGGGTGAGTGGCTGGTGTGGGAATGGGTATGAACGTGGCGTGCAAGGATGGGGCCCAAGCAAGAATCATTGGGGCATGGATGTTTTGTTACACGTGTAAGTGGTGTTCTTCCGCAAATCCAACTTGAAGAATGTTATTGCATGGAGAAGGGTTTGGTTGGGAGCTCTATAGCACAATGGGACAGGTGGACTCGACATTTTCTTTCTGTGACATGGCATTTTTTACTCACATAAGGGGCAAGGCCAGTATGGTGTGTGCTCTTACATGGAGAGGGTTGGGGCACGTGTGCAGTCTGCAAGTGAATGTTTTCCTGCTTTAGCACTGCATGTTTTACTGATGTTAAATACAAAGACAACATGTTGAATGTTCTTACATGGTGGGAGGAGGCCTCTGTGCAGCCAAACATAGAAATGGTTTCTTACTGTAGTATTGCATGTTTTACTGGCGTTGAGGGCAAAGTCAACATGAAGACTAGTCTTACAAGGTGGTGCAAGGGTTGGTCCAGCATTTGTGCAGCAGCAATAACACGTTTTGTTCCTGTGGCAGGAGATTTTTACTGACATTATGGGCAAAGCCAACACGAGAAATGTCCTATATGAGCAGATCAGAGCCAGCATGAACATGTTTTATTATTGGTTCTCTAAAGTGGTGGGAGTAAAGCAATATGCTGCGCTGCTGGTGGTTCTTTATAGGATGACTGTGAGTCGCAATTGAGACTATTAGGGGTGCTTCCCTAACACACCACAGATGTGAAATGTACTACAATCACACAACATCTCACTGAGCACCACACTCGAAAGAAAAGTCATGTACCAGGAGTTTTAAAGTTTTGAATGGTATGTTTTTTTTAGAATGTGGAGTTAACATGCAAGGGCCTGTAAAGAGGGTTCCAGGCCGATAACACCCGATCCGACACACAAGAGATGGTGTTAAGGCCATTAGCACCCCGGGTTACCAAAGCAGTAACCTGGAGTGTTAGAAAAAGGCTTTTTCATTCATTGAATGGGACACCACGTGCGTTCCATTCAATGAATGAAAGATCTGTCCAAAGTTGGCCGCCATGGATGGAAAGTATGGAGGGAACAAAGAAATTAGACTTAAGTGAGGGTGGGGGCAAGATGGTGCTGCGGACTGGAGAAGCAGCCTCCAGGTTCCTTGGAACGTGGGCTTCGATGAACAGTTTCAGCCTGCGATACAAGGAACCTGATTGGCTACTGCCCCCACCCCTGGTGCTAATGAGAAATGGGGGATAGCTCAGGGGAAACAGACAACGCATAGCAACACAGGTTCAAATCCCGGTCTCCGGGTCATCGGTATTAAGCGCATTATAAAATAACAATTGCAAATTATCAGTGCTATGAATTCAAGACGTGTGTTGGGCAGTGCGGTCTTTGCAAAGAGTAAAGGATAATTAGAGTTGACCAAATGTTAATAAACAGGACCGCTGTGTAATTGTGCGCGGGGCTGCGCGTGTTATATCAGGGCCACTGAATATGTCTTTGTGTTTGTTACACAGCTTAACTGCACAGGGAAGTGTTTATTATAGAACAGCATGTACAGATCCATAAGTGAAAGTACACAGGGGCTGAAATATGCGTCCTAGGACTGTAACTACGACACTCGTGAGGGATAGGGCCTTATTACGAGGTCGGCAGTAGAACCTGCCGGTAGGCGACGGCTCCCGCCGACCCTGTAACACTGTTTCCGCCTTTGAGTTTGTTACACAGCTAACTGCACAGGGAAGTGTTTATTATAGAACAGCATGTACAGATCCATAAGTGAAAGTACACAGGGGCTGAAATATGCGTCCTAGGACTGTAACTAAGACACTAATGCGAGTCATAGGGCTTCATTACGAGGTTGGCGGTAGAACCCGCCGGTAGGATGTGGGCTACCGCCAACCTTGTAACACTGTTTCCGCCACCGTTCTTAACGAACCCGCTGCTTCAGTGAAAATCCTGCCTGTAGGGGCTTCCTGGACTCTCGGCAGGTCAGGCCTGCCAGGAGTACCGTGCGCCTGACAGCAGGTTCATAGTCTGGCGGTCCGGAAAGTGTGCCGGTACGTTGACACCAGCACCCTTTTTTCCTGACCGATAAACTTCTACGAAGCCTATGGGGATGGTGCGGTGTGTGTGTGCTCATTGCATTTTCGTGGAATATGAGAATGTTAATGAATAGGGGCATGCAGATAGTAGTTGTTTAGCTTCACACAGAAGTTTGTGTATTTATACAATTTATTATAATGTAATTTTGTTTATTTCTGTCTTTTGTTATGCTGAATTCAGCATTTTCTGCAAAGGGCAATGCTCATCATTTACATGGCTTATTACTTATGATTGCATTGGAGGCAATGGGTTGGTGCGCAAGTGGTGGCGTGCCCAGTGTGAAGATTTCCCTAAAGGGGGGGGGCAACTGTGTGACATCCCCAACACTCAAGATTGTGAAGAGTTGGTCTTTGGCTCAGGGGTGATCAAAATGCCTGGGCGTTAGTGTGAGTGTGTTGAACAACTTACTCAGTCCCTAGCACCTGAGCGGTCAGCTTCTATAGTCAGGAAAACTGGATAAGGGAGGTCTTTTAAATATGACTTGTCTGAGAGGTGACAGGTAATATGTTTGATTCACTGCCAAGGAGGTGAATGTCAAACACATTGAAAACATACTGTTGGAACCTGATTTGAAAGATGGGGAGGAAAGTAGATTGAGGCAGTGAATCAGTGGGTGATTGCAAGATCTGCGCAGGGAGAAGAAGGGTGGGTTGTGGGCATGCCGAACCTGGTTCCCGAGGGTGACAGGAAGCATTGTGTGGTGGGGTGAGAACAGGGGGGGGTAATCAGACGCCCTGTGGAGGAAAAGCATGTTGAGGGCATCCCATTGAGAACAGAGTATGCCAGATGAAGTTTTGAAGTAGACGTTACGAACAGCATCAGAGGTGCTAATAGGCAAAGAACGGTAAGGGTGTTTACAGGAGGCTCCACCATAATTAGACTTCCAGATAGAATCAGAGCGGCTCATGGGGCAGTGGTGATACAGAGTCTTTGTAAAGAGTTCCATCTGACTATAGTGGTGGTGAAGAAGGCCAGGTCCTCCTTGGGCTCAGGCTCTTCTGGGCGTTATCTGAATAATCCAGCCTTTTCTACCCTTCTCTACCTGGGCTGCAGTTACCTTTCCCAGCGCAGGTTGCCAGAGCCCCGCTCCGTCCCCCCAGACCAAGCAGCTAGGCTAGCGCATGACTCTCCCAGGTCCTGCGCCTCAATGAGCAGATTGCTTTGAGAAGACGCTATCTAACCGCACCTGCCGTTCACATTGTACTCAGGACTATCCTGTTCTTTAACGATCTTTCAGAAGATTCAGCCTTGCAGGCAGAAACTGCCAAAGCCTCACATTCAGGGTGGCGGCTGTACAAAATAGTATATATGTCCTGCAATTTACAGAAATCTCTTTATCAGGGTGAATATTGTGACCAATCAAAACAGAGGAGTCCATTATTCACTTAAAAGGGTTTCTTACTGAATCACTATAAGACATGTTTAACATTTAAAATTGTGGACATTATGATCCCATAATGCTCTTTGTTTTTTATGCAAATCGCTAGGACTGGGTTCTATGAAGAGATGTGCAACGTGGCTGCGGCCCACACCCCTTGGCTCTGCCCCCTCCCTCCCACAGCCAAAGAGGTGACAGTTCCCTCAGTACATTATTTCCATTTCCAGCACTGCTTTGTCCTGTTAAAACAGGGCCGCAAGGTGATCGCGGGTCCAGCAGGGGGCAGGAGCTTGCTGGCTTGTATTTGTCAGTTTACATTGGGCATTGAGGTATTTTTTATTGATTGAGTTATGTGCACTTATAATTTATTTGGTGTTTTGTGGATTTTCGCATGTCACCTCCTGAATGATTGGAAACACTTGTGGATGGCATCAAGGTAGACAATACTGGACTTGGATTGATAAATCACACTGATATCTTAATTGGACTAGGCTAACGGGAAGAGTAACGGGCAGAGTCTACTCCCACTGGTGGGAGGAGTTGAGCAGGTGGTCCTTGTTCTTTGCATTATTGCACCCTACATTTATGATGATGGCATTACAAATACCAAACTACAGACGCAAAGTATAAAGAAAATCAGGACTGCGTTGTTTCCTCATTTGTGACATTGGATAAGTTGCGCTGTTTTATTTGTAGAAGATGGCGCTGAGTACAATTGAAATGATGGCCTGTATGCTAATTTGATAACCCAAATAATCAAACTTAGCCCCATGCTTGCGGCAAGGATTGCATCCTGTACGCGATGTGACTTTGCATTCTGGTACATGTAGTTTTGGTTTTCTATTAGCACCCGGGATGGAGGGTGCAGCGAATCAGGTTCCACAGATTGCGGGCTGAGACCTCTAATCAAAGCCCCATTTCATGGATCCTGCGGGCTGCCTCACCCGCCCCACATTACCATCTTCCCACACACCCACCCCTCCCGTTTTTTGGTTTTCTTACAACTATTACCCCATCCCCACGTATCTGTTGTATGCGGTGGCGCACCCCACCGTCGCCACATCAGCTTCACTTTTCCAGCCATCATCGAGTCAGAAGAGGGGCTCTGTATGGAGCCCCACCTTCTCCAACAATGGAGGCCCTCTTAGTAAAGTATTTTCATTCAATGAGTGGGACACGCGCCAGGTTACTGGTTTGGTAACCCAGGGTGCTATTAGCATTATCACTCCATTCCAAGGGCTGGAACTGGGGGTAACGTCCTGGTGCCCTCGTTATAGGACTTTGCTTCGCTCAGGCCTATAACTTGGGCTGCCGGAACGTTACTCCCGTTCCAGCCCTTGGAACGGGAGGATGATAATGCTATATTATAAATGTGAGGGTATACGTTTCAGAATGCAAGGAAAGGAAGCAGGGTAGGATGTGCTTTGTAATGGGAAAACTTAGATGTATGTAGCCAGTTTTCAGGGTTGTATTATATAAAGACTAGCAGAAGTACCGGTTCTCCAAACGGGTTCTGTAGACAGACATAATAACATTGAACCTCTAGATTGCTGTTCCGATTCGCTTATCGCTTGATGTGCTTTACACCCTGAAGTGAACTGCACTGAGAATGGGCACGTGTGGCTGCTGCCATACCCCAGAGCAGATGTTGGGGGAGGCGAGGGTTGGTGTGCTGCGTCATACTGGGACCTTCAGTGATCTCTCCCCACCTGTCGCCTCACCCTGGCCTGGTGCAGTTTGTTGCAGTGCATTACTATGCAAATATCTTGGAAACCGTATATCCTAGGGCCTGGACCTCCTAGTTTTGTTCCTCATGTCAGGACCGGTTCTTTTATGACCACATTGATGTTTCGCCGATTTCAGGCAACCGTCTCATGAGTGAAGGTGCTGAAATCTGGGGAAAGGGGTGGGGTGTCTGAATGGCATGTAGCTAGTGATGTCCGGAGGGGCCTAACAGGTAAATATGCACAATTTGGTGCAGATTGGTGAAACAGTGTGGAATTGCATAAGGAAGAACATTTTGCCACAAACCTACAAACCCACAAACAAATGTAGACTTTTGCTGAAATCATAGGAATGAGGTGGGGTATCCAAATGTCATGTAGCCAGTGAAGTCAGGAGGGTCCTAATGGGCAAATATGCTAAATGTGTTGCCGATTGGTGAAACAGTGAGGAATTGTATAAGGAACAACGCTTTGCCACAGATCCCACCACCAACAAACACATTTTCACTTTTATACATAGAAAGTACCCCAAAGGCTTTGTGCCTTTATTTGGTCACATAACTTCTCAGTGATTTGCAATATCCTTTTTAGGTATTTAGGGGACATTGTATTCCTTGTAACACATGTCCACACACTTTCATCCTCTTCAATACATGGCCTCTTGCTTAACGTAAAAGGTCTTCCAGTTGATGATACACATAATCAATGTAAAATATGTTTGGATAAAAATAACTAATATATAGCATCTTATATGCGGCTGAAAAAAGAATTTAAGCAGGCTACTAACATGCAACTGAACACGTTTTTTTTTCTGTGCTTTAAAATAATCAATAGGAAGCAGATTTTTCCTTTCATGAGTGAAATCACTGAGTTCATCACTGCACAAAATACAACCGTCAACAATTCCTTATCACTTAATGGCACTAAAGCGTCACAGAAAGTTGTTTTACAAGGAAGGATTTCAAGAGCTTTATTAAAATCCCTATTGCCACTGGAGTTTTACTCTGTGCTTGTTCAAACATTTTATGATAGGTTATTGCTATGTGCGGACCAGGGGATCGAACCTGTGTTGCTCCGTGTTGTCTTGCTTCCAACGCGAGCACATTGCCCCTGAGCTATCCTCGAGACTCCATTGTGTCAGAACTGAAGTGTAATAACTGATTACAGAGCGGAAGTGATGTCATCTTCTTATTACAGATCAGTAGTGATGTCAAAACTACGCTGTTTGAAACATAAACTCATTGTTATTCTTTAAGTGAATGAAATGTGCAGTGCTGCAAAAATACCAAAACTTGTGTTGCTTGTGAAACAAGCAAACAGCTTTATACTTTTTAAAGTATATATCGAGTTTACCTTTTCTTTCATAAACTCATTTATCAACTCCAGGCGGTGTTGGGTGGTATGGGTTTTAAACTGCGATGGCCCATCGCAGTCATAACAACACGATTAACACAAAGTTTGACCTTTTCGCACAAAAGTGTCACTGAAAATGAGCGCGCCCCCTTCCCCCATTTCCCATCAATAGCTGCCTGCTGAGCAGCCCTTGCCTGTCTAGAAAGCTGCACATTATTAAACATCAAAGTGAAACAGACACGATGGAAAGGTCATTGAGATCCCAGTGGGAAGCTTGCTTGGTCATTATCACCCTGGGACCGGCATAGTGGATGGCACCCTCTTCACTTAACGCCCAGCCCCATGCCCCCTCTGGTTACCCTGGTGTTATCAGTGCACTGCTCTGAAGATGTTTTGAGAGGGCAACTCATGTGATGTCATGCTGCCATTGCCAACTGTTTGTAATCAGCAGCATTGACAGAAGAAGGAAGGGGTCCAAAATGTGCCAAAGCACGCAACCGGAACATAGTCTGACACAAAGCGAATGTGTGCATTTGTGTGCATCGATAAGCAAGGACTACAGAGGATAGTTCAGAGGAGCAGCAACGTCAGCGCACACGTGGAAGTGCCCCTTTGCCTGTGACTCTGCTCCTTGCTGTGCACCTTGCTGTGGATTCTGTATCAGAGACATATACTGACTTTTAAAAGCATATGGACGTTTGCCTGCAGTGATTTCTCGTGCGGCAATCAAGCCACGTCCATTTAGGAGGCAGGCTACAAGAATAGCCTCCTGCGCGCAACTAGCGCGCGCGCACCACGGGAAGTACCCGGAAGTGCCTCTTTGCCTATGACTCTGCTCCTTGCTGTGCTCCTTGCTGTGGATTCCGGACCAGAGACATATAATGACTTTTACAAGCATATGGACGGTATAATGGACTTGGCCATCACATTGGATAAAGTTGGTTCCTTTGTTTTGGGAAGTTGATATTGATTGTATGTATTTTATTTCAACATATTTCTAGTTTGCCTGCAGTGATTTCTCGTGCGGCAATCAAGCCACGCCCATTTGGGAGGCAGGCTACAAGAATAACCGCCCACGCGCACCAGCGCACGCGCAGCATGGGAAGTACCCGGAAGTGCCCCTTCGCCTCATCGGCGAGGCAGGGTGGAGCTACGGGCGACTTCAGGCTTATTAAGTAGAACATTTCGAGTCCAAAATGTTGGTTCAGACTCTCAAAACTGGTATGCCCTCCAGAATTGCACCTTTATCTTTGAATGACAGCCCTGCTTATCACGAACTATTCCATGCCTGTTGGTGGGAGAGGTAATGGGTGTGACCTTGCGAATGCTGACATCCGTATGTTTTGCAATGGCTCTTTATCAGCCATAGAGCAAAACAAGCGTTGGGTGAGGCATCTGCCCTTAGTGCAATAGTGGCTGAGAGTGGTAAGCAATCTATCTTTGTTCCTGTTTCTGTTCCCTCACAATGCTTGGTGTCGGTGTCTGTTCCGTTGGATTGCTCTGTACCTATGCGGTCTGCGCAATCACTTCTGAACAATATGTCTATAAGAGACATGGAAACTGCAGCAAAAAAATCAACAATGACTCAATGTCCTGCTTAGTGTAAATGTGACGTCGCTATTATAGACTTGGACCCTAATGATTCTTTGTTTTCTGATAAGTGTTTATCTGATAACCTTCCATGTTCACCAGTCATGTTTTCCGAGGTTTCACATCATGCCATTGAGTCTGTAAGTGTGTCTGTGCGTTCTCAATCATGCAGCTCTTGTATTCATACACACACTTAGTACGAATGAACCTTTGCATGTTCGCAATAGTGATACGCAGGTTGATGCAACATTATTAGCGATGAACTCAGCTCTTCAAGCTCTGGGTAACTTATACAATGTACTTGACCGTAAGTTTATGGCTCAGGAGGAAACACTAAATAAAATCTTAACTTTGCAAACAGAGGCGAGTAATATGGATAGGCTATCTATAAAGCCAATTGTGCAATCCATTTCCCCTACACCCTTGGTGTCCTCAGTTGCCTGCCAAACGAACATCCGGTCATTCATAGGCGAAAATGGTGTATCGGTGGGAGCTCTGCCTTGTATCAATGCAATCTTCTATGACAATTCAACTGAGCTTTCCCCATCCCATTTGATCCACAACTTGAGCCCTCGGGGTGCTTTGTTGGACACTTTGCCTAATCGGGCAAAGGGTATTTACTCAATTTTTGCTCCATCTGGCAAGGCCGTGCCTAAGCCCCTGGAAGGCTCGTTGATTTCTAAAAACCCTCAAATTAGTAAGACTGGTGTAAATAATCAAAAAACAAAACTTCCGAAAAATCAACCAGCCCCTAAGCATCTGGGGAAAGTAGTGGCAAATCAATTCTTTAAAGCCATTTCCTTGCCCAGAAAAAATAAAGCCTTAGCTTCTCAAGCCATTAGGAAAAAATATATGCTCCAGAATCAGGCCAAGTTAAAAATAAATTGTCTCTCAGAGTTTTGCTCAGCGCAGGCTTTAATATATCCCCCTTTGGATGACCTAGTGAAAGAGATCTCATCCCCGGTCCCTGTGAGCTCCGTCCCTGTGAATGGCGTCCAGGATTGTCAAAAAAAGGTCTCAGACATGGAAGTTGGAGGGGAAGTGACAAATGAAGAGTTGAAGCACAGAGCTGAGATTCGGAGGGCGGTTGACGCCTATATGGCTGGCTATATACCGCCCCATCTAGAAATAGGTGTAAATCCAGCTGTGGGACTGTGGATGCAAGCTCAGTCTCTAAGTCAATTGACGGAAAATCTAATGTAAATAAGGTGGCTGATTATTGTCCCTCCTCTAAAGACACAACACCTCATGATAAGCCGACTCTCAGTACACGGGTGAATCATGTTGGTAGCAAAGAGGATGATATTTCCTCTTCTCGGTGTCCATCTGAGGTGCAATCTGCTTCGTGCCTTAAGCAAAAATCCCTTAACTCTACAATTGATCCATCACAGCTCTCTGGAGTGATTTTAACTTTAATTGGAAATTCTCTGGAGAACTTAAAGCCTGTAGTCTCGCAAAGAGAAACGACATCTAGGATTGAGAACTCAAAGATGTCGCTGGTGAAAAGGGAAAACTTGAGTGCAAGGAAACGGACTGCTTTATGCTCTTTAATTTTAAAGTGCAGACCTTCTTCTTGTACCCAATTCGACCAGAACTGCAGAGCCGTGATGGCAATATTCTCTGACATTCAGATGTTAGAGGATATTGTGTCTTCCAACTTATCGTTGGTTGAATTTATTGATAAGCGCAATCCAAATGCTGTAAGAGTGTGGATGCAATCAAGGGCAGTTCAAAATGTGATTTGGCAGGCAAAAGGACCATTACACAACTTGGGTTTGACGTTATGCACTGAAGATAGAGGAATTGTTGAACTGCGTGATGAGATGGGTCAAGCCCAAACTTTAAAAACCCAACCTCTTGAAATTAAAGAGGCGAAGAGGTCACAACCATTGACTAAATGGTGTTCTTGTGAGCGTACTGTAAAGCAAAACTAGTCTCTCTTGCCCCCCAGCATTAGATCTCACTCATGAGTTGGGACACAAGAGGATTAAAACACCTCTTGAACAATGATCAAAATAACTTGAGCCAATTTGATATAGTCCTCTTGCAAGAGACTTGGTTGACACATCCCCCCTTTTGGAATGGCCATGAGGTACACTTAAATCCCGCATCCAAGGCTGCAATGGGAAGACCAGCCTCGGGCCTTTTGACAGCCGTAAAAACGTCAGGTTTGTCTTCTAGGTTTTCGGCTGCCCCGAACAAATTTATGTTGTTGATCAGAGCAAGGTACTTGAGGGTTTCATATGCAATCCTTAATGGATATTGGAATACAGTTGGTATTACCGATGAGTGTTTTTTTAGGGATTTGACTACCTTACTAGACATGGTATTTGAAGATCAGAGTACCATGTATTTCATGTTGGCTGGTGACTTGAATCTAAATTGCTTTGAAAAAAAGGGCAAGCGACATAGTGAGTGGCACATGCACTGGAATTGTCTATTGGAAAACAGAAACTTATATGTTTGGAATGGTGCATTTGTGTCAGACATACCTCCTGCCCCTACCTGGCATAAAGGCAATACTTCCTTGATAATTGATTATGTTTATGTGAATTTGGCATTGTGGTCAGTAATGCAAATATTTCACATAATTTCAAACGATGTAAGCGGTCACAACATTTTATCTGCCGAATGGTGTGTTCAAGGGGAAATTTTCAAAAATTGCCGGTGTGAGGCTGTTTGGTGGTAAATTCAGGTGGAAACCGGCTATGATGGACAGGTGACGCCTTGAGTCACTTTAATTGGCTATTATCTAAATCGAATGATTTAAATGACCATCAAGGTGACATCATAGGGTTGATTTATAGTGACACAATACAGTCATTTAGCCAAGTTATCGCCACACATTTGACCAACTAGTACACACAAGAAAATCTTCATATTGCGCAGAGCTAAGAAAGATCTCATTGCTTCCTCCTTCCCTCAGACTGGTTCTCACTCAAAAAATACGAACGGCCCATAAAAATTGGATGAGAGGACATAGGGCAATGCTCTATCAGAGAGATGGTGTCAACATGTTGAAGATTTTAGCAGAGAAAAATATTGCTAAAATGTGGACTGTAATAAACCAAGCACTTAGTGTGCATCGATTGGATCTACAAATCTCCATAGTTGACACTGACCAGTGGGTCTCCTATTTTGAAAATTATACTCACCCCCTATGGGTCGTGGGGTCTTGAATCCCTTATTGTTACCAGCTGTGTTCCATCTTAATCTGGATCATGGTGCAATTACACATTTAATCAAATCAGCTAGCAATTCGCGAGCTGTAGGCCCGGATGGCATTTCGAATTATGCCATGAAAGCTCATCCAGAGGTGTGGACGTCCATATTGTTTAATATTTTCTCTGCCATAAACCGGGAACAGAAATTGCTGAAAACATGGACTCAATCAATCACAGTCCCAATTTATAAAAAGGGGGAATCGTTCATCACCTGCAAGCTAGCGGCCAATTTCTTTATTGGATGCGCCAGGGAAAATTTTCTGTAGAATAAGTCTGAGCGAACTTAACGTATGGGCGGATGAAAATAATCAGAAAGATCCTTTTCAATCGGGCTTTGTAAAGTGACTGGGCACAATACGAAACATCCTAGCCCGTACCATCATACAATCACAGCAAGCAGCTTGTGGTCAATCATTATTTTTGAGTTTTATTGATTTCAAAGCTGCATTTGATTCAATAGATAGGATGCTACTATTAGCTAAATTACAAAAACATTGCTGTCTCTCTTCTATATTGGCTCTGATAATACTGCTCCATACAGATACATCGATGCGGGTGAGAACTAATTATAATGGACAATTGTCCCTGACAATAGCGACCCAAAGAGGATTGAAGCAAGGCTGCGCTTTAGCCTATTTTTTATTACATTTTTTTATATTGGACATTGGAAAGTCTATCATCAATTGTCCAGGACATCCCCCGCGATCGGGTACCCAAAAAATCCCATATTTACTATATGCAGACGATTTGATATTGTTGTCCCAAACTCCCAGGGGTCTTCAAAATATGTTTAATCAAGTAGACTCCTATGCATTGGAGAATAATTTAGTCATCAACACCCAGAAAACACAGATTGTGGTCTGTGATAACAGCAATCTTTCAAGAAAATGTAAATATAAATGGCAATTACAACAATGTGAACTTTCAAGTGTGCAGCATTATAAGTATCTAGGTGTAATAATCCAGCACAAAAAAAAACATGAAGCAACTTACATGTGAGATCAAAAGTGCATTACAATCTTTAACATCCCAATCCAAGATACTATAAGCAAAGTTTGGAAAGTTCTCTTTAAAACACACTTTAACCTTTTATAAAATGAAAGTTACCCCAATCATTTTGTATACAGTGGAAGCCTCATTGCCTCAAGATCGTAAGTTTTGGGATGCTATAGAGTCCAAGTATTGGAAAACAGTTTTGCAACTGCCTTGTAGCAGTCCAACAGCGATTTTGCAATATGAATTAGGTCTACTATCACTGTATTCGCAGGTGACATGGAAGCAGCATGCCTTCCTTCGCAAAATGTTAGAAGGACTAAATACACCAACCATCTTGAAATTCATAGCGCATGACTTAATTACATCTAAGAAATCCTTCTAGATCAGGTGGCGAAATCATGTTCTGAATGCTGCAGCTGATGCTGCTGTGTCAATCGATCTCCTTATAGCTAACCCTGATCGTGCTAAGGTTAAAATCTTTCAACACGATTGGTCTGGTAACCTGGCGAAATGTTCCAAACATAAGGACTTTAACATACATCTGTTTGGACTTACAAATATGGAGTCATGGCTGACTATCTCACAAAATGTCCCTCACAGTATTTCCGAAGGAAATTCTTGAGATTTAAATTGAATCAATGGAACACCAGGGACGTATTGTGTAGAAGGAAGCAGATTTCCTTGAAGTTGAACTTTTGTCGTTATTGTTTGAACACCAACCAAAGGGAAACATTGAAACATATCATAATTGATTGTACTTCTCTAAATGATGTCAGAAGGAAATGCTTTGAGAAGAAATTGGTTGTGCAGGATCACTTGGATAAAGCACAATTACGGCATCTTTTATTTTCGAACACAAGAGTCACGATACAAATAGCGATAGTACAATATCTTGAAATAGTGTTAAAGGCTATACAAAATCAAGATGGTCAGGAAATGGTCAACTAATATCAAAAGGATCATATTCAATTTCTCATTGAAGAGTTGTTAGATTGAAATGCAATGTAAAGAATATGAGTGCATCAATGAATTATTTAATGACTTGTATTGAGGAGTATCATTATTTTTTATGTACAAATGGAAAATTAATTTTATAATTTTATATTTTATATACTTGTGATTCATTTTTGAAATTGTATCATGTTTGTTTTTCTTCTTTCTCTTTTATTTCCACTTGCGTTGGTTTTGTATAAAGAAAGATAATTTGAAAAGTTGTATTTTCAACTAAACAAATGAAATCTAAAAAAAAGAAGATTGTGCTGTGATCAGTTACTGAGATGCGACAAGGAAACAGACTGCAGGATTACAGCATCAAGGCGTTGCCAAGCAACGGATTTGGAAGATAGTTCAAAGGAGCAACAATGTCAGCGTACATGTGACCACGCACTGATCAGTTACGGCGACTTGATAAGGAAACGTGCTGCAGGACCACAGCATCAAGGCGTTTTGTATATTGAAGAGAAATAAAATGGAAAAGATGCGATCAACAACACCATAAGGGAAAAGCTGCTGATATTTGCCCGAAACCGCTTACATTGTGGAAATCACGTACTTGGGAGCACTGAGGAGCGCAGGTGTGCATCCATGAAGGCAGTTTGAACTCTCATATTAAAGAGTTTAGGACGTAACAGCCACGTGCGTCTTGGGCCTGCAGCAGCGTCACACGTGTCGCAGCGACTTTGCAACAGTAAGCTTTAATTTATAATGGGCAAAGCAACGCATCTCAGGTAAATACATTGTGGTAAGTGCGTCTGGCGGAGTGCACATTATATGCAAATGGCAGGAGCAGGAGTCCCAGGTCCACCAGTATTCTTGGCAAGTCCAAGATCCATAAAGATTAAGTGTCCAGCATAGAAGAAGGGGTTTCTTCATTATATGAAGGCTGCCTGTGGTAACTCTATATTGGCGGAAAGAAGAGTTTCATTATTAATGCATTTTTTAGGATTTGAAGGGCAGAGAATTTACGAGACACTACCTGATATCCCTGACATAGATTTGGAAAGTGGGTCTGATGAATTTGATGGAGCCCTTCTGACACTGGACCACCATTTTAAAATGAAAACTAGCCCTGTGTTAGAAAGGTATAATTTTGGGACAAGACAACAGCGGGAGGGTGAGTCAGTCGAAGAATACATAACTGCACTACGACAGCTAGCTATAAATTGTACGTTTGGTGAAACTTTGGATGAACGCATAAGGGATCCGTTTATGATCTACGGGTGCAATGACAAGATTAGAGAAGAGATAGGGTTGAAAGATGACCCCGATCTTGATAAAGACATTTTAATAGCCAAGAGAGTTGAACACACAATTGTATGTGTTGCCAAACTGGGTAGGAAGGAACATTTAATAGGAGCTACTGAAATTTGGAGAGTGAGTGATGGGAATAAAGATTCTAAGAAAACAAAGAAGAAAAGTGGGAGAATGTGTAACCAAGGTGGGTTTGATAAAATAGAAGGGAAGACCAAAACATTTAAAACATATAAGAGTGAGGAGAGGCTGTGTTTCAGATGTGGGAGTGCATCACATTTTGAAGGTTCACCGGAATGTCCAGGAAGTAACATGCAAACATTATACTTTACCTAGAGAAAAGAAAGTTTCAAATGTGTTGGATGAAAAGCACCAATCATCTGGGGAGGAGGATGTTGAGATTGTCACGGTAAATATGGTGATGTGTAGTGAAGAAGACACATCTGACTGTCCATTTGCGAACATATGGGTTAATGGAAAAAGTAAATATCATGGCAGACTCGGGAGCAAAATTATCTTTACTAGCACGACAAATCTATGAAAAAGTTGTTGGTGGGGATGTTCATGATTTCTTGCCGTCAGACAGAAGACCAGATGGTTATAATTTAGGCAAAATAGATGTTATGGGTTATTTCATGGCCACATTGAGGTTTAAAGAGAGAGAGACGCAAAAGAGGGCATACGTTACAAATAGTGGGGTAACGTTGTTATGGTGGATAGAACAGAAAGGTTTGCACATAATATTGGATCCCAACACAGTAGAACAGGTGCTACATGTAAGTGATGAAATGTAAATAGTTCAAGAAACCCCAAAGGTATTTTCCAAAAGAATAGGATGTATGAGTGGCATGCTTCATAAAATAGCTTTGAAGTAAGGGAGCAAAACCATTGTTGCAAAATTGCATCCTGTACCCAATGGTACTGAGAGATGGTTTGAGAGGGGAGCTTCAGAAATTGAAAGAAGCAGTTATTATTGATCAAGCGAGAAACACACAATGGCCATCTACCATTGTGATTGTGAAAAAGAGTAGTGGGAAATTGAGATTGTGTGTCGATTTGAGAGAATTAAATCAATGTGTTGTTGCTGAGAGGCATCCCTTGCCAAACATTTCTGAGATGTTGGCTACGGTGGGGGAAGCCAACATTTTTTCTAAGTTAGATATGTCATCAGTGTATCATCAAATTAGATTAGACGAGGAATCCAAGAATGTACTGCATTCATTACCCATGAGGGGATATAGCAATACTGTAGAATGCCATTTGTGTTAGTATCAGCGTCCTCAGTATTTTAAAAAGTGATGGACAAAATTTTGAAGGGTCTTACGGGTCAAGATGGCATACTTGTGTATGGCAATGATCAGGAAAGTCATGATGTAAATCTCAGGAGAGTGATGAAGATATTGGGTGAAAGGAGTGTGACGCTGAGGGTGGAGAAATGTATATATGGTAAAGAGATTATAGAATATCTATGTCATTAAATATCAGGAGAAGGTTTGAAACCGAGAAAAGATATGATAGACAGGATTAAGAAAGTCAGGTCTCTGGGTGGGAGGGCTGAGTTGAGGTCTTTCCTCAGTATGGTGGAATTCTACCAGAAGTTTGTTGGAGGATTTGCCGATAAAATGGTGAGAATTAGAAATTTATTGGGTATTGGAGTTGAATTTATTAGGGACGTGGAATATGAGAAAGAATTCCATATGTTAAAGCGAGAAATAGATATGCCCAAAACTCTTGTGATGTTTGATATGAAAAGAAAAAGCATGATATCAGTGGATGCCAGTGATTAGGGCATAGGAGCAGTATTGTCACAGACAGCAGATGAAAATAATGAGTTTATTGTCACGCATGCGTCAAGAATGCTGAGAGGTTCTGAGAAAAACTATTCTGTTTAGGAAAAGAGGCCCTGGCCTGCCATTGGGTAGTAGAGAAATTCAAGAATTCTGTCTGGGGAGTTGTGCTTAGAACTGCTCAAAACATTGAGCCATATATACACTTTATACGGCCTCAGTATTTGGATGTGAGAGTAGAAAGGCTTCCCCTGCGCCCAGTTTTAACTGGCTCATTTCCCAATGCACAATCATCTTAAGAGACTTATATGTTGTGGATATGTACTTTCAGTTAGTCAATTCATTCGCAAGGGAACTCTAGGCTGCATAGATATCCTAAAACAGGGCTCTGCAACTTCCCTAGTCCACATGTTTCGACTACGATTGCCACTACGATTGCCACAATCTCTCGCCCTTGAATGTGATGGCTGAGGCTGATGGGAGTTGTTGTCCAAAGCTTCTCGAGAGCTACAGTTTGCAGGCCACTGTTCTAAGGGAATTCTAGATATACACTATGTACTCGCCATTAGTCAGTTCACTCACAGGTGACCTCTAGGCTACTCACAGAGGCTACTCTTTTGTTCTGTTGTACCTGTTCGTCTTGGTGTGTTTTTGTGGCCCCCTGATGCCTGCGTGCTGTCGGCACAGTATAAGCAAATCAATAAAATAAATATACATGCATCTGGAAAACTGTACAGGTGAAGTATTATATATAACAGGGGATTATGAAGTAGATCAACAAACATTGACTGCAGCTTACCTTGTTATCAAACAATGGATGTGAACGAACTGGCTTTGTCTAAATACCGCAAAAACAGAGTTGATGCTCTTTGGTTCTCAACATGCTCATTCAAAATTGAACCAAAAATATAATTGCTTTTCTATCGAAGGCAATCAAATTAAGATTGTACAGAAAGTTAAGACCTTGGGCACCTACATGGAGGAAAGTCTTGACAGTGAGGCACATGTCACAGCTGTTTCCACCAATACTAACTACATTCTTAAGGTATTGAGACTAGTAGCTCCATTAATATTGGTGGAAAACCGTATAAAACTAGTAAGAGCAGTGATTCTGTCACGTGTTGATTACTGTAACGCCCTACTAGGAGGAGCCAGTAAGGAACATTTTTAGTAGTTGCAGAAAATACAAAATACAGTGGTAAGAATCATCTTTCAGATGAAAAATTCCAAACCTACCAGCACTGCCAGAAGGAGACTCCATTGGCTTCCGGTGGCTGCCCGTATTCAATTCAAATTGCTTACTATATGCCACAAATGTATCTTTGGCAATGCCCCTGCATATTTGAAGGAGAGGATCAATATCTATCAACCAAATAGATCCTTAAGATCAATGGATGGCTCTCTGTTAGTAACACCACGTACCCAAAGGGCCCGCGGATTGGGGCGGGCGTTTTATGTTCAGGGCGCCCAAGCCTGGAATACCCTGCCAACCAGATTACGCAAAATTGATGATCACCTTCTTTTTCGTAAACAGTTAAAGACCATACTATTTAGCTAGGACTGTCCGAGTATCTGCACCTTCTCCTGTCTTTCGGCGCCTGGATGCCTGCGGTCTTTGGCACCTTATAAATCCCAATAACAATAACAATAACAACCTCTATACCAGCCAGCTGGCAACAGCACAGCACCCACTAGACTTCTAGAACTGTAGTGCATAGGA
This sequence comes from Ambystoma mexicanum, assembly GCF_040938575.1. Lineage (NCBI taxonomy): Eukaryota > Metazoa > Chordata > Amphibia > Caudata > Ambystomatidae > Ambystoma > Ambystoma mexicanum. Next base: position 1,393,468,975 of record NC_090924.1, read on the forward strand.
ACTAAACTGTCAAGGGTTTTGACCCATGTTGAATCAATAGACAGGGTAGATGTGGGGGTGAGCTGTCGCCGCCCACATTTGCACCAGAATCCTGGAGAACCGCGCAGTTTTGCGCACAGCAAAATGGTCTCCTGACCTGCCACCCACCAGTACGAACGTGAAAAACAGCAGTACCGGTGGCTAAAATAAAAAAAATAAAAACGCTTTGAAATCACCTTTGTTTCTCTGAAATGCAAGCTAAAAATGCCTATTTTAAACATTGCAAGATATTCAAAAATCTCAATGAACACCAGCAGACATTTGGCAGAATGTAGTCTTGTGTGCATACAAAATCTGGAAAAAGAAAGAGCCCAAAACAATGTTTATAACAAAACTGGCTGAGCTGTGGATGTCAGCAGCTGAAGTGAAATTGGACTGAAAGACACTAAAATCTAAATGTTTAAAATAAATGAGTGACCTACTGTTGAGTGTCACATAGTTTGCAACTGTTGAAATGTCATAGTTTTGAACTTAGAATCAGCGCTCTAGCTGCATGTGTCAAAATTGTCAGTTTGATTTGAATGTAGAAAACTAGGAACTAAAGTGACATTTAGCTGAAGCCTGGCTTGAAGAGAGTGAATTCTGCCCGGCAACTACCCCCGACAGGAGTGAAACCTGCTCAGCCACTCTTCCCAGGCCTGGCTGCATTCGGCTGCCCCTGCCAAAAGGAGATGACACCTCTCTGATTGAATTAGGGGAAGAGCATCTGGGGACTACAGGAAACTAAACAAAGCACTGTCCCTGGCTCAGGCAAATGTTATATTAGGGGGGTCGTAAATGGCTTCCTCTTAGAAGGATAGGTGGGAGGGGAACTGCATCTGTGAGCAAGCTGAGCTTGGGGGAAGTGGATAAACCAGAAATTCCACCCTGTGCTTTGGAAAACCACACCCCTTTGGGGCCAGAGCATAATTTTAAAAAGATGGATAATTCATAGTGCGGACTTGTAAAAATGTATATAAATAACATCATCATTCTTGTGATTTTTCTGTGCACATTTTAAGAGGTGTTAGGACCCTGTGGTATGTTCTTGGGGATAGTAGCGGAAAAAAAGGTTGTTACTCCAAATATATGCATGTTAAAAATCTGACACTTTATCATCTGAAACCCATATCCCTGGTGCACATTTGTGTAAAATCTGGAAACGTTTAGAGTTCGTGATCTGGAGGAAAAGGGCAGAATTCTGTCATAAGTGGACACGACATCTTACAAAGACAGGGATCGGATGGTTTGGTGCTACAGAAAATATGTTAACTGGACGTATAATATTAGAAAAATGGTACATAGATAAATATGTATTTGGATCAGAAATAGATTTGTGTGCAATTTGACAAGGGGAGGATCCTCTGACCATAAACCTACCTCATCACTCTGACTCACAACCCAGGTCCCCCAATCAAGGAAGAGAGGAGGAACTGGCCAATGATAAGTTGAGAGGGTTGGGCATGCAGAATTAGCCGACCCACCCACTTTCTAAACACATAAAAAGAGCCACTGGAAGCCAGATAGGACTTTACTTTTCTTTTTCACTTTCTGCGGAGCATTTTGACAGACAACTCCACATCCTGATTTCAGACTTCACGTCCAGAACTCCAAGAACTCTAGAACCCAACAGCTGAACTCCTATCAGCAGGCCTTCAAAACCTAGCAACCAAACCAAACTATTCAGACAGCCGGGCTGATGTGTCTGATTCTGGCTAAAACCCTTTGCCAGAAACACCCAGAAAGCAGAGCTGTACCTGGAACCAGAGACCAGACCGCCGTGCAGTGCCAAGAACTTTTGTCAGAACCAGAGATCCAGACCGCTGTGCAGCGCCGCTAGCAGAGCTGACCCAGATCGCTGTGAGCAGAACCAGGCAGAGATTGTCCGTGGCGAGAGAACCGCCAGGAGTCCAGTCCAACCGGTTGACCCGATCCGTGATGAAGTCGCATTCCTGTCCAAAATCTAGTGTGAGTACCCAGCTAGCACTGTGCCAAAACCAATCTCTTAGTTTAAAATAATCTAACCCAAGCTATTTTAACCTATGTAGAACTGCCTCCTAGAATCGTGTCATTCTGTCATCTTTAAACCTGAAAACTGTCATCTGTCATTCTGAGCTTTCAAATTTAAAATCCGAAAAACTCTGTTTACTAAATCGGCCGTATCTCCGGAACCGTTTGTGATAGAAGCGAGATTTAACTTTCATTATGAAGCTGAGATTCTAAGCGTCCAAGTTCTAAACCGACTTGCTACTCCTCATACTCCCTCTGTAATTGCGCTCGACGCACGCGACTAAATTTGCTGCGATTTGACATTTTGCTTAATTTCAGCCACGTGTGAAAATATTTGTCCTTGCTTTCCTTTGCTGAAATTTGTTTGCAACCTGACAGTCATTCATAGAGCATTGCTAAAGTGATCCTGAACTAATACAAAGTAGCTGTCACCCACCCTGAACCTCTAGAGGGAATTAAAATCATTTTAGCATATTTTTCACTTCTTTGCATACCACCTTTAAAGTACTTTGCCTGTGTTTAAAATCATCCCCGTTGCTCTAAGCTTGCTAGGGGGGAACTGAATTATATTTGATTGCATTCCTGAGAACTGTGTGCTTTTCTTCCATTTCTTTACATTGCATAAAGGGGGGGGGGTGAATTGATACCAGGGGGAAAAGTAATTACATTGTTTTGGTTGAAATTATATCAGGTTTATTTTCTGTACTGCATTTCATTCATCATTGCATTGTCTTTGAAGCCATATGAGCATTCTCAGCTACTTTATCCTCTCCATATCAACTTCTAAGCCATTAAAAAGAGTGTACCACTATAACACTATCCATTGTTGATCAACATCATATTCTCAAGTGTGATATCAAATATTAATTTATTATAAAAGTGTGATATATATATATTGTTTACTTTTCAAATAAACCTTTTAATTTGCAAAACAAACCTACTTCTTGGCTCTGTGGGGTCAGGGGGATTCTAAGAGAGGGGTGTTATATAAGGGTTGTCATCCAGAGTAAACTGGACATAAAAATATATCAATAAGGGTTTCCCTCAGCATCCCAGACTAGGCATTGACTTAGCTGTAGTGTTGAATTGAATCCGCTTACAAAACAGAGAAGGATGGTGACTAGGAGAGAAGGGGGGTGTAGTGTGTAGGGGAGAGTCGGTGGCAGTAACAGAGAGTAGCGGTAGGCGACAGTAGTGGAAGGAGAGAGTAGAGGCAGGGCAGAACACTAGAGTTCTGCGGTAGTGGCAATGAGAAGGAGCAACATCTAGGGACTGAGAGAGTAAGAGAAAGGAACAGACAGACGAGACTTGGACGGATAGAAGGGAGAGTCAGAGAGTAGAAGTCAGGGAAAGGAAGGAAAGAGCATCAGGGTGAGGAATATGAGAGCGTGAGACCTCATGATTGAGTGAGACGTGGCCAGCTGAACGGCATCAATTCCTGACATCATTTGCCTTGTCCCCCCCCCCCCATGCTAGGATCCACCTAGAAGACCCGGGAGGGATTGAGAAAGATCAGGCAGTTGCCTTTAGGTTCTCACCACCAGCCTGCCAGATACTAGATAGTAGGGGTTACCGACTGCGAATGACCAACTTGGGATTTTGGGATGTATAGGCTAGGATGCCAGGGGTAGCAGACGTGACATCATATGATTGCATGCACTTTATGGCTTTGTAGGCACAATCTGTCAAGGCGACAGAGGTTTGTACAAGTAATGGTTTGCAGCAAAGGTAATGAAAGATATGTCGCGTCTCAACTGAGTGGTGGTTACAAAAAAGCCATTAAAACCACTGGTACAAATTGTCGACTTCAAAAATACCCAAATAAGAGACAGCGCCAAATATACTTTTTGGAAAAGTAGTATTTATTGCATGTAGTCCTATGTATGACACGTGTTTCGGCTAATCTCTTAGCCTTTCTCAAATACGGGCTGTGTGGCTGTGTGGCTGTATATTTTCAAAACATGGTATTTGTTGCGTTCGTGATTAACTGGGTTCAATCCCTGAACAGATATCTTGCAGCGCCTTTGCGCTCAGCTACATTCTAGCTGAGCGCAAAGGCGCTGAAAGATATCTGTTCAGGGATTGAACCCAGTTAATCACAAACTCAACAAATACCATGTTTTGAAAATATACAGCCACACATACAAGTGACATCATATGACCCTTGACCTCTGATGACATCACAGGGCGTGATGTCATTTGACCCCACGCCGAAGTGATATCAAAGGAAGCAATGGAACATGACCTTTCACCCCTTGACAAAACAGGAAGTGGTATCACATAGCATTGTTCCTAAGTACAGTACGCCAAATATGGTTACGATATCACTATAATGTGATATACATTTCATACAAGAATGGATGGCCATATGTATCGTCAAGAGCAGTGTGTATAGGCCCATATTACCAAATTACTGTAAATGCAAGCAGACGTCCATGGCCATATGATAATGATGTGTTATTATATAGCACCTACGCTTATGCGCTATAAATAGAATACATACAATATCACCCAACCTGTGCTGGTACTCATTGATCGACCTCAGAATGATGAAAGGCTGAGTTGAGGTGTTTAAGAACAGACTAATCAGTGACTCACCCCCTACAGTGTGCCTGAATTAAACCTTTAATGAGTCTAGCAATTATCGTATAGAATTCCAAAAAGACAAATTATTTGGTATTCCTATCCTTTCTTATTTAGAGTCACTGCTGAAAGTGTTAGACTTGTGGAACCCCTGCTCTTTTTTTTGTCTTAAAAAAAAATGTAAGAGAACTGATAAAGAAAGCCAGCCACTCCAGAAGCAAAGAGCGACATGGCGCTGGCCACAGCCCAGGAGCTTGCATTAAAAAAAAAAAGAAAAGATAAAAAAGTTGTTTATGTTTTCTGTTTTATTTTTTAGGGGTAGCAAGGGAGACTATAGGGGTAGCAAGGTAGACCTCACGGGTCACAGTTGTGACCCCTAAATGACATCCCTGGGATGCAACGCCGCATCCTTCACCATAACATACGATCTGGCACTCACTGAGAGAATTGCCAAACATGACAAGTGTCTGTCCACCCCTAGGACATCGAACAAACACCTAAACTGGCACCTGTACATGTTTTAACCATCAGGCTAGACCAGAAGACCAGTCTCCATGAGGCTGGAGGTGAGCATCTCTATACACAGAGCTCGCTAGAACCTCCCGCCACTATTCTACATCTTCCCTGTCCCGTCCTTCCCTTCATATCATCCGAACGGAAATGCAATACTCTGTCACTAGGCCACGATTGTTAATGAGTCTCCTCTGTGGTCCCCACATTAGAGCTATCCCCCTCCCAGTGCAGAAACCAACCACCTTCTGAAGGGCCTCTAAAACAATCAAAATTCCCTGCAAGTGTAGAGGAAAAGCCACACACATGTATGTTCTCCTCTCCCTTCCCCCATCCCAAAAGCTAAATGATGGGGCAGCCCTTTGAGTTTATAAATAACAAACCTCTAAGTCCCGGGACATTGCTGGAGGACCCCTTACCATGAACCCCTTCTCTCAGCGCCTGATTCAGAGGTCCATGTGAAAATAGAAATGTGTTGTGCAAAGCCATGAAAGCCCCGGCCGTATGAGACTGATTTACGGCTTGACAGCCGAGAGGAATGCAGGCCAGACACGTGGAGGGGGTTCTCCTCCCAGCAGCACTGGTGTAGCATGACAATAAAAGGAGTTCATGTATGGCACCTTTGAGGTACATTGTACTCCACTGCACACTTTCCCCCTTTATAAACATAGCATTTCGTACACTGAAGCGCCACTTTTCTAGGTTAATGAAAGTTTAAGAAACCGTTCTTAAATTAGAAAAGTGGCAGTCTTTAAAGAAATGCTTGCCATGCCACTGGAGCACGTTTCCCCGCAATGTGTGCTTTTAGCACACCCTCTCTCCTCCAATATTACCTCAGAATGATGGTGCTGGAAACTGGAGGGGAGAATGTTGTAATCCCGCACACATTTTATCACAAGCTCAGAATCAGGCCCTCAGTCTTCTGCTCTCTTATCCTTACACAATTAATTTCTATCAGAAGCATCTGCTGCCTTGCAAAAGGTAACATCACTTGTCAGTCAGCCCACGTCCTCTCAGATTTCCTATTGTCATAAGAGGCAGCTCTGCCATCTACTGGGAAGAATGCCACACAGCAGCCACTTCAGCTATCCAATGGAACTGACATGAATTGGACTAGGAGTGATATTGCTGTGCTACAGGAAAAAGGAAGAGTTGTACTCTGCATGCCAGGATATTTACAGAACTCAGCTCATGGTCATGTCAATTTCTAGACCTTCCGTTTTCTGGCTGGCAATGTGGCATACTTTTTTAAGATGTTCGTTGGGAACGCTCCATGATGCCATCCGTGTCATTACAGATGTTCTCAAAGGACTGATCCACAACACTCGAATTTCGTTTTTTTTTTAGGAGGGTGGGGTTTAGGATGTTGGTATTTTCCTGTAATTCTGTAACTAATGCATTTGTGATGATAGTTGGCCCTGCAACCATATCATTCTTAGCGTGAGATTTGAAATTGCAAACGTTACGTGGGCGTTCCCAACTGCTCCAGTTTTCCTCGTACTCTGGTCCTGAGCCTCCTCGCTTGAGCTCTGAGTAGTCCCCAGCACTTTAGAGTACAAACTAGGAGTACTGGTTGATATTGATATCGATATTTTATTTGTATCGCGCTCGTACACAAGGAATTCAGAGCACGACAAGGCAAGGGAGGGGAACAGGGGAGAACAAAACAGCGATCTTACTAGGCCCAGTGACATTGAGAACGCGCAAGTGCATGGGAGAGGGAAAGGGGGAAATTGCATGGAATGGGGGAGAAGTGGAGATTGTGGAGCAAAGGACAACAGATAAATATTAAAATAAATAAATAATAAAAAGGCAACAAACAGTGGTAGTGCAGCCAGCAAGTGGCAAGTGCTGGGTTTGAGGCAGCAGACAGGGTATGTCTGATAAGTGCAGGATAAAAGGGGGGGTGTATGGGTACAGTTACAGACCCCAGTGCAAGGGATTGCCCGGAAGCAGTGCAGGTGGGTGGCAGGGGGTGGACGTACCTGGGCCCAGAAGACAGAGGGTGGCCAGGTGCACGGTGCTAAGCGAGAGAAAATCAGCATGGGAGAGGAGGGGCGAAGGCAGAAGCAAAGAGGAAGGTCTTGAGGTGCTTCCGGAACCGGTTATGGTTCTCCTCAAGTTTCCTCAAGTTGCTTCTAGGACCGAGTCACTGTGGGTTCCTCCCTTTCCTCTCTTGTCTTCCTCGGGCAATGGCATGAGTTCACTCTGATGTTCATTAGAGGCAGTTTCCACTTCAATAGGGATTACATTTGGTTCCAGAAAATCCCTTTCCAATTGGGATTGATGTAGTTCACTCAGCCTTTACGCTTCCTCATGTCCTCGCAACGCTCTGCGCCCCTTTTCAGTGATCTTCAATTTTCCATTTCGTAATTTAGACATTTGTGTTTCTCACACTTGCAACAAGGCTGATAGTGTTGGAAGATCTGCACTTAACCCTTTCACAGGTGGACACGCATGTGTTGTTCACTTACTTTCTTTTCACTCTGTGTTCTGCGCTCAAAGGGTATGGTAAGACAACCACCCCGCAGTCACCCAGTTCACAACTTAATGGGCTCTCAAACTGTAAGCAAGGACTTTACCACACACAGTGTAACAGTCAGGTGAGAGGCACTGATTGAGATTCACTTAGTTTCGTTCACTCAGTGTTATGGGCTCAAAGGGTACTGTAAAGGAACCACTCCTCAATCTCCCAGTTGACAATTTAGTAGGCTCTTAAACTGTCGGCAAGGACTTTTCCATACACAATGTAGCAGTCAGTTGTAAAAGTGCTGATTGAAGGGTTTGGCGGTGTAGGGAAACTTTTCTTACCCTAGAACAGATGTTCCTGGGCCGCTTCCTATATTCCCTTGCGACCTGCGGCTCCACCGGTATAATTCCTTTCGCTGATACCCCCTGGCTCTTGTGCTAAGCAGGGGATTGCTGACTCTGGGCAATTCTCTCCCTCCTTTGCCCGACTGGCCGGACTGCCAAACTGCACACTCTTCGCACATTCTCTGTGACTCTCTCTGCGAGACGCTGGGGTTTTTAAATGCAGCTCCTCCTTCAGAAATGGAAGTAGTAGACATACTGTCGTATTCCTGGTGCCAGACTGCACACTCCTCACACACTCTCTGCGACTCGCTCCGGGAGACGCTGGGGATTTGAAATGCAGCTCGTCCTTCAGAAATGGAAGGAGTAAATAGACTGTCGTACAGACTGCACACTCCTCGTACACTCTCTGTTGTGATAATAATAAAGTAGATATTTTTATACAACTTGATTGGACCGTCCCTTTTATCATTGGATAATAATTGTATTTTCGCTGTGTTTCGACTAACCAATGATCCACGCCCCATTGGAGATAACCCTGGGGTTCCATCCACGTTACCAAAATTGGTCAAGAAGGTTTATAGTTTGCTTGAATTTCCAATCTGTTCGGATCTCTTCTGGTGTACTAGAAGAGTGGGACTGATTGATGGTTTAGAAACCGATATTCATCCCTGGACCACAGGTGCCCAGGAAGCTGATTCATCACAATCAGCTGTTTAGGAAAAAGAGAATGTTAACCGGGCAAGATTGAAAAAGATGAAGGTGGAAAACCCTAACCTCACTCTAGGAACCCATCCTGGACAAAAGCATCAGGCTTGGGCCTTCAAGGGACAAAGAAGTGAAAAGCAAATTGGTGTTACTTTGTTTTCAAAATGTAGGCGAGTAAAGAACGGTATCTAGTCAATTCATCTAAACCCATTCCATCAAATACCAATCCATCGAAATTTTTCCATCTAAAAAAACTTCTCTCTAATGCATGTTTTTGGGGGTAAAGGATACATTTTTGGTCAGGTGCAATTTAAAGGGTAAAAAACAAGGGTTTGGGGGGGGAGCAGGGAGCCGGGAGCCCCCCAAAAAAGCATTAGATGGACATTTTTTAGATGGAAACATTTCGATGAAATGGCATTAGATGCAATGGTTTGAGATGAAATGACCATAAACCGTAAAGAACACATACATTATTCAATGTTAAGCTCATGGAATATCTACTGGTCTTCAGTGGTGCCAAGCAGAACCTTTAAATGAAGTTGGGGGTACATGGCAGAGAACAAACTGCATAGTAGAGTAACTTACCTTCCGCGTTAGAAAGGTGTTCTTCCTTACAGGCACTGCAACTTTCTTGTTCTTTGGGCAAATGTTCTCCATCTCTTTTTCAGTCCTTTCCTTTTCAAGTAGCCATTGCATGCCCCAATACTAGTCTATTGTCAAACTTCAAAAGTAGAATGGTTTGCCTACTGTTGATATTCTTAGCTTCCGTTTGCAGCTTAGTGCAAGGGACCCTTGATGGTTGTTCTCGAGGGCCCGATGAAGGATATTAGGAGCATCTGGACATGCTACTTACTGCTGAGAGGAGAATTGGCAGTGAGGCAAAAAACAAAATAGAATCAAGAGATTGTCAAGCTACTGTGCTGGAGGCAGTTGAAACAACCTCCCTTCACGTTACAATTTACATCTTACAGTTACATACATGCCAACATGCCCCATTCCATTGAAAAAGATGCTTGTCCCGCAACAAATAGTACTCCTGATTTTGCTCATTATTCATATACACCTGCAGGTCCCAAATTAGCATCATCTCCTGAAATAATTGTGGGCATACTACAAATACTGATATTGTTCATACTGTACAGCGAGTGTGTTGCATGTTGGTGAATAGATGTTTGATGGTTTTAGTGGCATTAAACAGTGTACTTTGTAGATCTCAATATACTACACGAATTAGTAATATTATTAATGGACAGAACAGTTAATAATGATTAATAAGAGAACATTACTAGAGGGGATGACGTCCCCAGCTCCTGCTGCTGCTTGGATCCCAACTGAGCGTTCTAACCTGTTGTCTACCATCGTCTGGTAATGACATGTGCTTGAACATGTATGAACCTACTTCCATCCCAAGACGCCCTGTAGACAGAGCATGTTCGCACAAACACTATAGGCTCATTAAAGGGTACCAGGACATTTGATGACGGAATGACAGAGAGTGCCTTGTACACCTTATTGAGATTTCGGAACAAAAGTAGTGTATGTAATGTTTCAGTTCACATGTGCAAGTGCCTCCATCACAGATGCTTCTGTGATGCTATCTTATGCCAATGAAGCCTATTCCAGGCATGGCCTGGCATGTCGCGGTACCACCACAAAATGTCCAGTTGTTTTCATCCCATGGCAAGTGCAGGATCAAATACTCAAGTACTGCCATTTTATGCCAACTAAAGCCTACTGTGTCAGCTATCACCCTCATATATGAAGGGCAGACTCACCGTTGTCATCATATGACCCGGGTCATGCCATGTAATACCATATGCATGATATACCCTTCATACGTAATGCATAGCCTCACATGTCCAATTGCTGCAATCACATGCCAAGGGCAGCTTGAAATGCTCTTCTTCTGCCATCTTATTGAGAATTAATGCTTCATATGCAGTCTAGAGTCAGCATTTGTGTTTTTAGTTTATTTTCCTGTTTATAGAGCAACCCGAGCTCGGGAGCAGCATAGCACTGTACAATGTGTGGAAGCCAGCATTTGGCTTGTTACTTGTGCACAGTAGTGCAGTACTTACTGTTGGTGGAGGGGTGGATGAATAGAGATTTAGTTGGTGTGACGTTGTTACACTGGTTAAATCCCACATCACGTGGAGAGGGACATGGAGCAACAGGAAGGGGAGAGGCGGGAGGCGGGGAGAGCAGTTTCATGTTAGGAGTTGAAGAATACAGACGTGCGTTATCTTCCTCCTGTCCCTGCCTCCTCATTACCTCTGTGTGTGATTGGGGGCTGTGTGGGTGATCCTCCTGACAGAGAGAAGTCCGGATTCTACAGTTGGGTGGGAGTCATTGATGGAAGACACACTTTTATTGTGTTTTGTGGAACTAGAAGATGGTGGCTGCATTCCAAACCGGCAGTGAAATCAAGTTCCAGAGGGATGAGGCATGGCAGGAGATCTGTTTTTGGGTCATCTCTTTGCAGTGTAGCTTTGACACCAGCCTTTTGGTGAATTTGCTTTGGGTAATTCGAGAGTCTCTAGAGCTACCAGATATGTTGCTGTGCCGTTTAAGACTGCTTTGGAGATAGATGGTGCAAGCACGTTGATGCCTGCGGGCTACCGAAGCATTACAAACAAATAAATAAATAAAAAAATAAATAAACAGTTTTGAATAGGATCCTGGCAGGGGGAGAGGAGGCCAATGGAGAAATGTGGTCAAATTTGTGGGCACCTGTAATGAGGTGGGCTGCAGCATGGTGGCTGCCTTGAGGGGGGCCCATATGTGGCTAGGAGCCATGTAAGGGGGGCATTAGGTGGGCCTTTCCTCCCACACGTGGGAGGTCAAAGAAGCCTGGACCACCATGCGAACGTTGGGCGGCAGGATGAGGGGTTTCATTTCACGAAGTGTGGCGATCTGTAGCTCGGTTTTTGGGGATGTGCTTTTGGAAGAAGAGGCTTCTGTCAACAGTGAAGCCTAGGGGTGTGGCTGAGCCTGACAGCTGGGGGGTGAATCCTTCCTTGCAACTGAAAGGATTCAGTTGCATCTCCTCAATCACCTCTTTTATTGGCTGGTGTTTGCCAAGGGGACCAATGAGGATGAATTTGGCCTTCTTGGTAGGGTGAAGTTTAAGGTAGGCATTAGACATACAGGTTCGGATGGTGGCCAGGAACTCTGAGTCAGGTGATATCCTGGGCTCCTTTGACTTTAAGGTAGAGCTCGGTGTCATCGGCATATTGATGAATGGCCATGTTTTTTGGTTTTTTAGGAAATATTCAAAAGGTTCCACATAGAGATTAAAGATGATTGGGGAGAGGATGGGACATTGACAGATGCCACGTGCAACTCATTTGGATCTACTTAGGCCCATTGCATGGGTTAGTGTCTGCCGGATAGGTGGGAAGCAAACCATTTTAGGCTGCAACCGGATAAACCCTTACTTTGTGATCAACTGTGTTGAATGCTGCTGAGAGTTCTAAGAGGACTAGGAGGCATGAGTCACCCTTATTGAAAAATTGCAGAGAGGTATGTTATGATGTGCATTTATAATGTGCCTGTACACAAGTGTTTCTAGTCTCAACAAGACAAGGAGTGGGAAACAGAGGGATGATAAAAGAACAATCTTACTAGGCCTTGTGTCAGTCAGATCGCATGGGAAGGGGAGAAGTGCAAGAGGGGGAGCTGTAAGGAGAAGTGCAGGTAATCAAAGTGCAGCCAGCAGGTGGCTAAGTGCAGGTAATCGGGACGTGCAGCCAGCAGGTGGCTCAGAAGTGCAGAGAGAGGGGACTGTAGGGTTACAGATACAGACCACAAGTGCTGGGGAGCCGAGAGGCAGTGCAGGGTGCAACTGGACAGGCAGAGATCTGGGCCCAAGTTCAGTGGGTGGCCAGGTGACCAGTGCGTGGAACAGATGGGTCAGCAGCAGGCGAGAGGAAGAGAGAAAGCAGAAGCTAGAGGAAGGTCTTGAGTTGCTTCCGGAACAGGAGATGGTTCTGCTCAAGTTTGGGAGAGGCAGGGAATCTGTTCCAGAGGGAGGCCCCAGCCAAGGAAAGCGATCTGCCCCAAACTCTCTGCTTGAAAAAGCGACTGACCCTCAGAGAGTTGGAGGTGGATGAGCAGAGAGCTTGAGATGGGAGATACTTAAGAACACAGTTACTTAGATGCTTAGGTAGCAGTCCCTGTACTGCTTTTGGGGCAGAAGTCAGATTCGTAATCAAAGAGGAGGCCAAGTGCTTTCATTTTAGCTAGTGGTCGGGATGCAACAACTTTTATGATGAGCTTCCCGATTAATGAGAGGCGTGTTATGGTTCTGTAGTTAGCTAGGTCTTCCAAACCAAGTGGGCTTCTTTAAGAGGGGTCACGCGAGACCTTTCTTGAGTACATTGAGGGACACGTTCAAGATGCTGAGGAGTGCATAGAGGGCTGGGCTGGTGAGTTGCTTGATAATGAAGGCTGGCAAAACATCATCTGTATAAGCGGTGGGCTCGAGGGAAGTGAGTTTACTTGGGAGATTCTTGGGGGAGTGTGTGGGAGGAGATGGAAAGTGGACCTTTGTACAACTTGAAGGTGTCAATGGGAGTTCTGATTGTGAAATGTTTGTTTATGAAGAAGGTACTGATTTCATCACTTTTTACTTGTAATCTGGTTTTTAAGCCCATAGGCTAGAATTACTGTCTTGGCCTAGTCATTAGGTGTTCTGGCTGCTCCCTTACCAGGCAGTGGGATCAGCGGTTGTCCTCCATTTCCTTCCCCCTGTCTTTTGGGACATGGACCCTTGAAGTCTGACACAGCTGATTTAGGAACAACTAGACTCTCCTTTTCAGATACATTTTTGTCATCCCTTTTCCCTGTTAACCAGTCTAATACTGCCATGTGAGTGCCAATCATATCACCAGTTGCACTGGCCATAATGTTAATTTACATTGAAATGAAGCCAAAGTTACCCTGTCGATGACACATACAATATGGCATTCGTCCAAGAAAACCATGCATGATTGTCTTTGAAGAAGGATATGTGAGACCTGTTTTCCTATTTTAGCTTATTAGCAGATTAACTTGCTAAAGAGAACCAAAAGCATGACCAGTTGCATCAGTTTATTTCAATAACTGTGCAGGTTCTGTTTTGATTTACATTAACTAACATTGATGTCTATCATTTATTTATATAAGCAACTCTGGATTGGGACATGCACTACCCTTTATTATATTTGCAACCTATCAGCATCTGTTCCTTATAACTGACAGTACATGCGTTAGCGTTTTCTCTTTGCATAATGTCACATTTCAATACGCCGGATTAACAAACTTTTGTATTGCATGGATTTGTTTGAAGCAAGAATCATTTAACATAGACTCTTTTACAATTTACAGAGGCATGCTACATGTGAGAATGTAAATGCATTGCTATTGCAGTGTGCAATTAAGCCTTTTAAAAATACACTTCTTGTGTTTAAGAATTAGCCATTCTTTGTTTTCAATAGTTTTTCTTTCTGTTAGTGCTTTTTCATAAGAAAGCAAGAGAATAACAGATTCATTGCTACATGTACACATTTTGGCAGAGCAAGAAGCAGTGCTGAGACAAAATGCTTTTGAAACAGTTGCAAGTTAGAAATGAACAATTTTCACGCCTCTATCTGTGCTTTTCACAAAGAGAAAAGGAGTTTAAATGCACTCCTATTTTGTCACTTTCTTTGTCACTTGCAAAGGAAACAGTTTAAATCTATCATGCAATCTGAAAGACTCAGTAACACTCTCTATATGATTCACTTGTGCTTGAAAAGAGAATGTGTCAAAGCCAATAGTTATTGAATGCACATATGTTAAAAGCATCCTTGTCAAACTCAATAGGAATGTTCCAAGCATTTATGACTTGGATTGAGAGCTGCTTAATTTACAGGTATATTTATGCAGCTTTTGAAAAAACCTTGGACCTTCTTCCCAGCCTCTCTCTGGGATATGAAAACTCTTGTGTGCAGGTTTGATATAGGACATTTGGGAGTCGTAGTTCTTTGGGCCTGGTGCTGAACCATGGCTAAAAACACCACACCAACCATCCTGGAGTTCCCAACTCCCTCATTCTCTTTAGGTCACTGGCATTTATTTATTTGCATTTATAAAGCGCTTACGCAGCCCAAGGGCATCGAGGCGCTGTTACAAGATCACGTCTTAGTAACATTCCATAGGTGGCCGTTTAGGTTACATTAGCCCAAAACAACATGAATACATCTTGTTTACATCAGGCAAATGGATGATTAGGTTACATTCGCCCACAAAAGCAAGTCTTGTTAGTGTTTCTCTGGGTGAGTGTTCGTTGCGATTGCCTTTGATTCTGTGGGTAAGCGTGAGAGTCATAGTGTGTCACGTTTAGGCAAACAGTCTGGTTTGGATGGCCTTGCGGAAGGTGAGGTGTGAGGGTTCGCTTCTGATGGAGTGAGGCAGTGAGTTCCAGTGTCTAGAGGCAATGAAAGGGAAGCTTGCGCCCCCACCTCTTGCACATTTGATTCTTGGGATTGACAGAAGGTTAGCATATGGTGTTCTGATGGGTCTTGCAGCTGGAGGCAGGATGACTCTGTGGGCTAGGTAAGGAGGTGCGGTGTGGTGGATGCATTTATGCATGATGGCAAGTGTTTTGAACAGGATGCGCTGGTGGACAGGCCGCCAGTGCGCTTGTTGTCTGGCTGCAGTGATGTGTTCTCTTTTGGAAATGCCCAATGCTGCGCAGAGGGCGTTATTCTGAATGGTTTGCAGCTTGTCCATGTTTTTCGCTGAGGTTCCTGTATATAGTACATTATAGTAGTCAAGCCTTGAGCCTATGATGGCTCGCGCAATTGTCAGACAGTTGGTGGTGGATATGAATGGTCTGGTGGCATTGATGAGTTTGGAGTAGAAGGCTGCTGAGGTAGTGACTGCTCTTACCTGTCTGGACATGGCTAGGTTGGTGTCTAAGTATACGCTGAGTGTTTTGACTGAGTGGGAGACTGGAATGGTGATGTTGTTTATAGTGAATGATTGGTATTTCTCATCAAGGATGATGCGTGCATCAGTGGGGGCAAGCAGAAGTAATTCAGTCTTGTCCCCATTCAGGCATAACCAGTTTTCAGCCATACATGTGTGGATGGTGGCGTATATGAAGTTAAGGGTGTTGGAGTCCGTTTCATAGTTGCCGGAGAGAGGAATGAGGACTTCAGTAGCGTCTGCATAATTGGTGTACATGATGCCGAGTGAGTCAAGTAGGTTGAAAAGGGAGATAGTGAAAATGTTATACAGGGGCTTTGTGAACATTCTATGTAATATGACTTCTTCACAAGGGGCTTTCTAGTAAGAGGCCTCGTATACCACTTTTTTTTTTTTTTTAATCAATTTTTATTGGTTTTTAGAGAAAACAAAGAGCTTATTCAGAACAACAGCTTAAGGCAACAGCCCCCAGAAACTCAGAAGGAAAGCCTAAGTTTCCTACTAAATGCACCCACCCTCTCTCCTCCCCCCAAACCCATTGGGCCTCATTACGACCCGGGCGGTAAGGGATTACCGGTACCGGTAAGAGCACTGGTGCCAGTAATCCCTTACCGCCCAATTACGAGGTCCCTTTGTGGGTCCCTACCATAACGGCTAATTTTACCAGCCGTTAAGGAAGGGACCCGCAAAGGGACCTTGGAGGTAATTACAGTACCACAATTTGCGGTGCCGTACTTACCGCCTTCCCCATTCCCATTGAGCCCTATGGGGGCAAGAATGGGAATGGGGAAGGGCCAATGGTGAATGGGGAATTACCGCCCCGCCAACTTTGGAATGGGGCGGTAAATCTGCCATTCACCATGGCGGAATCCGGCGTCAACCATGGCGCTAACAGCGCCATGGTTAACGCCTGGGTCGTAATGAGTCCCATTGTCTCGGGACTCACGATCCGCTTGTCCATGGTAAACCTCTTTGAGCAGCTCTGACCGGGATCCAGGCGGTCGGTGGCGGGTCGCCCGCCCCTTAGTCAAAGGCAATGTGTTCTATAATAGGGCGGGTTTTGGGCCGGGCTGAGGGCCCTTACAATCTTCCGGGGATGTCCTCCGTGTAAACAAACACCTCCATGAACTGCAGCCAGTCTGTCTCTATCTGTGCACTTGAGCCCTGTAATGCCGCTATAAGTCTTTCCATGAAGTAAATGTCCTTGGCCACTGCCACCCATTCTCTCCTCGTAGGGAGGACGGCCCTCTTCCACGTTCTAGCCCGGGCGGCTCTGGCCGCCAATAGTAGGGAGTGTGTCAGGTCCGGGAGTTTTTCCCAGTGTTCATCCCTTTGCCGCAGTCCAAATATTACAAGGATATGGTCTTGCGGGTAAACCCCCTCACCCGCATCCTTAATCAAGCTGAGCACTTCTGCCCAGTAAGCTTGGACTTTTTTGCATGTCCACCACATGTGCCAATAGTTGGCTTTTCTCCACATCCATGTCAACACCTGGGGATGACATCTGGGAACATCCTGAAGAGTGTGATCGGGTCATACTGCCACCTACGAAGGAGTTTGATGGCATGCGTCTTATATTGGCAAGAGATAGATGTCTTAAATGCCCTATTAGAGAGCCGCCCCCAGAGGTTATCCCCAATACCACAGCCCAGGTCCCTCTCCCATTTCCTTCTAAGGCTTTTAGTTGTTCCCTTCTGGGGGGTCATAAGTGCTCCATAGAGAAGGGAGATGAGACCTTTCATTTCTACGTGGGTGTCTAGAATTCTTTCGACCGGGGTGAGCTTTCTTTGTAAGCATGGTTTTAGTTTCAACTGCATTAGGACTCATTTGAGTCGCAGATATAGGAGCGGGGAGAGTCTACCAATTCCCAATGCCTCCTCAAGCTCCTAGATACCTATGAAGGAGTCTTCCCTCACCAGCTGGCCGACCCTTCAAAGTCCAGCGTCGAACCAGGACTGGTAATGTTTGTGGCCTGGGATTTCTTCTAACCCTGGCATGGACCAAATATGGCTCAGTGGCTAGGGCCATGTAGTCACCTTTTCTCTATTTCCCTCTCATGCTAACGCTTTCCATGTTGTGCCTAGTATTGGGTGGTCCCTAATTCTTTTCGGGAGCTTTTTCAGCGGGACCCACAACCATTCCCCTATGGTGACTGGGCGCAGGTGAAAGTTTTCGAGGTAGACCCATTGTTTGTTAGGATCCTCTCTAAGGTGTGGTGCCAGCGCCCTAAATTGGGCTGCTCCGTGGTAGGTCCACACGTCCGGAAGGGCTACCCCCCCTCTTTCCTTGGAGAGGGTGTGGGTCTCGTATCCTATTCTAGGTCTCCGGCCTTGCCATATGAATTTCATCATGCGCTTTTTTTTGGCTTCTCTGAAGTAGATTTCAGGAGCCTCCAGTGGGAGCATCTGAAAAACGTATAGCACCCTGGGCAGAAGATTCATCTTTATTGAGTTTATCCTTCCCATCCATGATATTGGCCCCTTCCCCCAGCCCTCCATATACCTGAATAATTTATCAAACAGTGGGGGATAGTTTGCCTGGCTCAAATACTTATTTGGTCTAACAATATTAATGAGCAGGTATTTTAAGCCCTCAGTGCAAATTTGGAGGCCCAGGGGAGTCAGTTCAACTAGGTCTCTATCCGTGTCTGGTGCGAAGGGGAAGATCATTGACTTGCCTACATTAACCCTGAAGCCTGAGAAGCGACCAAACTGTTCAATAACCTGCAAGGCGGCTGGGACTGACCTAGATGGCTCCCTCAGATGTAGCAAAATATCATCTGCATAAAGACCGAGCTTGAAGGTATGGTCTCCCATGTCAATACCCCTTACGATCGGGGAACCTCTGAGGTACTCCGCAAGTATCTCCATGGTCATGGCAAACAGGAGCGGGGAGAAGGGACAGCCCTGCCTCGTCCCTCTTTGAAGGCTAAAGATGCGTGACAGGCGACCATTAACCGTGACTCTAGCTGAAGGGGCTGTGTATAGGGCCTGTATGGCTCACCGGACCCCTTCTCCAAATCCCAATTTCCCGAGAACCCCATGTAGGAACCCCCAGTCCACCTGGTCAAACGCCTTTTCAGCATCGATGGCCACCAGGACCGGGTTTCCCACCCTCAGGGCTGCCTCCCTCATTAGGTGCAAGGTTTTACGAAGGGTGTCCGCCCCCTGTCTTCCCTGTATAAAGCCCACCTGGTCCGAGTCAATAAGGCCTGGCATATGGCCTTCCAGCCTCGTGACGATGATCCTGGTGAACAGCTTTGCATCCACATTCAGGAGTGAGATTGGTCTATAGGACCTGCAGTCCGCTGGATCCTTCCCCTCCTTCGGGATTACCGTAATTAATGCTTTGCCAAAGGACGGGGTGCCCTCCCTGTCGTCATAATGTTGGAAAATAGACCTGCTAAGAACCGCCAGTTGACCCGAGAAGGTCTCATAAAAGCCTGCAGTAAACCCATCTTCCCCTGGGGACCTATCCAGCTTCAAGTTCGATATTGCATCTGTTATCGGGGCGTCCAGGGCGGATGCCTCTGAGCTTCCAAGGACAGGGAGGGTGACCCCATTGAGATATGCTTCCAGTGCTTCCTTCTCTATCGCCCCTTCCCTCCCGTAAAGGGTCTCATAGAAACCAGCAAATTTCTCCGCTATCCCTTCCGGGTCCGATCTTTCCCCTTCTTCACCACCCGCAATTCTCACCACCCATCTGTCCGCCCGCTGGCCCCGGAGTTTAGTCGCCAGCATGGCGATGGCCTTGTCGCCTTGCTCATAATATGTTTGACGTAGATGTTGGAGTCCAGCTGCAATTTTGCCCATCTCCAAATCCATCAATTCTTGTCTCTTCCCTCTTGCTATGCCCAGGTTCCTCTCCTTATCCTCCTCCCCCTTCCCCTCAGACTTCTCGAGTGAGAGTATGTCTGACCTCAATTTATGGGCCAGGAGGGTCCTGACCATCTTTTTGGAAGCTCCTTCACTAATCAGCTTACCTCTTCAGGTTGCCTTCGCCGCATCCCATACTATCTCCCGGTTCACTTCTCCAGTGTCATTCAGCTCGAAATATTCCCTGATCGCCGTTACGATCTCCTCCTTAAAAACCGCATCCCTAAATAGGAAGTCATTGCATTTCCATATGGATTCCCTGGGCTTCAGACCTGATATGCTAATGTCTGACCAGACCAGGTCATGGTCCGACCAACTGACCGGGCGGACCTCACAGGCATCTATTCCGCTCATATACTGATGCTCCGTGAAGACATAATCTATTCTTGTCCTAGTGCCATGGACTGCTGAGTAGAAAGTATATCCCTGCCTGATTGGGTGTAGCTCCCTCCATATGTCCATCAACCCCTGCTCCCACATTAGGTCCCGGAACCCCCATGCGATCGTCCCCCTCTAGTGCCTAACGGGATTGTCTTCCCACTGTGGTCCAGCTCCCGGTCCGCCCACATATTGAAATCTCCACCAAGGAGAAAAAGCCCTTCCGCTTTAGCTATCACCTCTCCCAGGGCTTCCTGAATTAATTCCATCTGACCCATGTTGGGGCAGTATATGGCTGCTAAGGTGACTCTGGAATTATGCAAGTTGCCCAACACCACCATTGCTCTCCCATCCTCCCTTCCCCACCAGGTTACCTCGGTGAGCTTTTGGTTCCTGTGTAGTATGATACCGACTCCGCCTTTCTTTGTTTGGCTGGAAGCCCAGAAAGTCTGGCCCACGTGCAATCCCAGGATAGCCCTCTCCTCCCCATTTACTGTTCTAGTTTCTTGCACGAAGTGAACATCCACTCTAGCTTTTTTCATTTCCCTCCCCAGGAGAGAGCGTTTAGCTGGGGAGTTGAGCCCCTTAATATTGAGAGTGCCTATCCTAAGTGTCTCGACCCTTCCTCTCATTGGCCCTCATTACGACCCTGGCGGAAAGTGACTGACCGGACCGCCACAGCGTAAATAGCGTTTCCGCCATTGCACGATGGAGCAAAGTGCGGCCCATTCCGACCCATCGGGCACGAGCACCACGCCATGGCGGAAGTGCAAAGTCCGCGATGGCGGAAATGACCCCAAAACGGCCCACACCGCCGCCGTACGGCGCCCTAGGTGCAATACCGCCACCCATCACAGCGGACACCGCAGTGACCGCCAACCGGAAAGTACGGTGACCGTAAATATACGGAAACGGAAGTAAAAACATGGGCCCGGAACGGGAAACATCCCGCCGTACACCTATAAAACCACAAAATCCACACAACCACTAAAAACACTACCCTGAGACACCCCCCAACCCGTCATCCACCCTAGCGAAACCAAGAAAAATGGGAAAAGTAGCGAAGAAAGCGTGCGACCGCAAGCGGCAGGTCCACTTCTCCCGTGAGGAACTCACCGTGCTAACAGAGACCCTCCAGGAGAATGCTGCCGTCGTCTTCTCCACGCAAATGACCAGGACGGCACTTGCGAACAAGAAGGCCATATGGGCTCTGGTGGCACAGCGTGTAAGTGCGGTGGGGACCGCACCCCGCAACCCACAGCAATGCAGAAAGCGATGGGACGACCTGCGGATACGCGTCCGCAGCATACTTTCTGCCAACCGCAACATTGCCACAGCCACCGGGGGAGGTCCTGAATCACCCATCAAGTTGACCCCCTGGGAAGAAATCTGTGCCTCCACCATCGGAATGGAGAGCATAGAGGGAGTCGGAGGGATGGAGAAAGGAGTGCAGACATCCGAAGATTCAGGTAGGTGGGCCAAATAAAACAATGCTAAATCCACAATGTCCAATCATGTGAAGTACCATGTGTCCACATAGTGCAACAGAAACACATGTCCAGGAGAACGTCCACACACATCGGCCTGATAGCGCACTTTAAAACTCACAATAAATACATAAATAATTAAAAACCCCTAAAACACCCACTACACGTGCAGCAGGCAGACCCTAACTGCAGGCTGCCAAACAACTGCACCCTCACTCCACACACAAATGAAAGCACCTCCAAGGCCCCGACCCAAATCACCCTCAGGTACCACCCCAATGCATGTGATACAATGCCATTCCAATACCCACAGACCCATTAATAACCCTCGCCCTCCTTTACTCCACCACAGGGTCCGATCCAAACGACGAGCATCAGGACACCCCTACCAGCACACCTGCAAAGAGGGCCAAGACCAACGGCCAAAGACCCTCCACCTCAGCTGCACGCATCAAGACACGGCAGCAGCACAAATCAGGTGGCAGCACAGAGGAGGGAATATCAACAGGCACCCCAGCAGCCAGCATGCCCACAACACCACCACCACAGGTCCCCCCAACGGATGCCACAGAAGGCACTGCCTCTGGTGGCAGCAGCACCATAGGTGACACCCCATTGATGGCAGCATGCTCCGACACAGAAGACGGGGATGTCGAAGTCAGATCCATCCATGACCTGTCCCAATCCCCCTGTCTGTCCCATCCCGTACAACATGAGGATACCACGCAGGGGCACCCACAAGACGACGACTGGCCATCCCCCATAAGCCCTGTGGCAAGGCAACATGAGGTCACCAGCCCCTCTGTGACACCCCCGCAAATGGCCATGGCCCAGCAGAGGCAACAGTCCCTCGACCAGTTAATCGTGCAACAGCAGCAACTGGCCACGCTCCTCAAGGACCATGCCGATGAATGTGGGGGCACTAAGGCAGACATAGAAACATCAACTGAGACACTTAGGGCAGAAATGGAGAGAAGTACAGAGACACTAAGGGCACAAATGGAGAGTAGCACCGAGAGCCTGAGAGTACAAATGGAGAGTGGCACCGAGAGCCTGAGAGTCCAAATGGAGAGTGGCACCGAGAGCCTGAGAGTCCAAATGGAGAGAAGCACCGAGAGCCTGAGGGGGGAACTGCATGCGACGTCCAAAGACGTATGTGCCGAACTTGCCGCAGTGCGCCGTGTGCTCACTGAGCTCTCACAAACCCTTAGGGACATGCATGGACGTGAGCAGGCCGAGACATCATCCGTTGCAAGTTCCGTCCAGGGCAGCCCCCAACGTAGATCTGGGAGGAACCTGCGCTCCACAGGCAGGGGTGCCCCTGATACCCGCAGAGGGGGCTTGCAATAGCGACAGCCCACTGACAATGAGCATCTTTGGACACTGGTGTTCGGGGGGGAGGTAGGAGGGTGGAGGGGGTGTGTTGGGCTCACTTGGGTGGCGGGTCGATAGGGTGTTCAATATGATATCACATATGCCATAAACAGTGCACGATCAACCAATGAGATGTGTGGACAATGATCTTTGTGTACTAGGCCATCATAGGCGTACAGTCCATATTGTGCATGTACCAGACACACACAGTGCCACGAGTCCCGTGTCCATGTATCAGCCACCAGGCGTGAGTGCTAGAAGCATGCATCAATGAGATGCTGACGAATGTCACGGCCCTCCGGTGCCTCGCAGACTCCTTGAGGTGCTGCCACATCCCCACCCTCATCATGACCATCATCAGGTGCTTGCAGTTCTGCGTCAGGGGGCATGGGCACATTTCTACGTACGCACATGTTGTGGAGCATGACACATGCCATCACCATCTTTGCAACCTTCTCATGGCGGTACAGGAGTGCCCCGCCAGACCTGCTGAGGCAGCGGAAACGAGTCTTCAGTAGGCTGAATGCCTGTTCTATGACTACACGGGTACGTGAGTGGGCATGGTTGTAGTCCTCCTCATGCTGGTCCCGTGGGTTCCGGATTGGTGTGAGGAGCCATCTCTTCAGTGGATATCCAGCATCACCTGTATGTGGACGATAAACGTATGATGTGGAATGCCATTGCTACGTACGCGCCCCCCCCCCCTTCCTGCCAGGTCATTGCCGAATCACATACCCCACATTATCATGCATGTAATGAGACTCACCGAGTAGCCAGGATCTGTTCCCTGCGTGTCGCTCCATGTAGCGTGGTATTGTAGAGTTCCTCAAGACCATAGAATCATGGGTTGATCCAGGGAATCGGGCACAACAATGTGTAATGATCCTGTTGGAGTCACACACCATTTGTACATTCAGGGAATGAAATTGTTTTCGGTTGCGGTACTGGGCCTCCATGGCATGTGGGACGACCAATTCCACATGGGTGCAGTCGATGGCACCAATGCAACCCGGTATGCCGGCAAGTGCATGGAATCCCACTTTTGTGTTGGTAATTTCCTGCTCCGAGCGTGGTAGAGAGATGTAGTCGTCTGCGTGCTGCAGGAGGGCATCGAGCACTTGCAATAGTGTCCGTGAGAACAGTGGCTGAGAAATGCCATGCAACTGTCCGACTGTGTGCTGGTAGGTGCCTGTGGCCAGGAAGTGGAGTACAGACACCACCTTCAGTAGGGGTGGGATGGCGGTTGGGCTATCTATCATGCTGACAAGGTCAGCCTGTGTCATGTCCACAATGGCGGCTATGGTGTCCCGGTCCAAACGGTAGAGGGTGTGGATCTGCTCATCAGTGAGGTTGAACGGATGTGCTCGGAGGCGTGGGATTGCGGGCTGCCTGCGTGGTGGTAGTGGCTGTGCTGGCGGCCCTTGCTGGCCCTGCCTTGGCCTCCTCCTCCTCCTGCGTCCCCTCCGTGCGGCCGGTTGTAGTTGGTGTTCGTCTTCTTCTTGGAGTTGGAGTACTTGCAGTGCTATCAGGTCCCCCAGGGCCAACATCGCGAGTCCTGCCGGTAGCATTTCGGAGTGGGTGTGGTTGTGGGAGGAGACTGGGTGTGCAATTTATGTGTTTTCAGGCTGTATGGCCTCCACCTGTGGTGATTCATTCCACCTGTGCAAGCTGCTCTCCCCTTTGGCCGAGCACGTCCCGCACACAACGCTGCAATTCGAGTAATGGCATCTTGCTATTGCAATCATGTATTTGTACCCGATGGCCGTGTAACATTTGTTGATATGTACATTCGGCTATGGTCCCATTGTTTCACATGCAATCTTAGCAGTCGCGAACAGACTTGTGAAGGGTCAGTGGAACGTAGTACTCGAGTAACGGTGGGCCCTCATGCATCACTGTACCGAGTTGCACCGACGGGCGGGGCGTCCCATTTGTGGGTGAAGGCAGTTGCCATTTTCACACACAGCCGCACTAGATGGATTAATTTGTGATTTCAAACGGCCACAGATGCCTTTTCGACGTGATGTTGCAAATGAGGAATTCGAAGGGCGGCGCTTTCGGTTTTCAGCTAGCGGCGAGGAGATGCCCACAGGTCTGACTGCAAATATAACGTTCTATTGTTCAATGTCCTTGAGACAGGGGCCATGGCGAGGATGCAATGATTGATATGAATAGTTTGGGATGCGCAATAGCGACGTGGGCGATGAGGCCGGATGTTCCCAAATACATGTTACTTCACAACACTGGAATTACGGGCTGGGGCACTGTGGATTTTGCAGGCTGCATAACGCACAGACTCAATGGATATTTCTAATGTTATGTGAGTAAATATTCAGGCGTTTTCATACCGTAATGAGGGAATGATGAATGGATGCATGGGCAGATGATTTGATACAGAGTTTGCCATGTACAGGGCTTCTTGGAATCTATCCGCCTCCCCTGCGCTATGTGATGCAGGGCTGCCATAGTGGGACCATCGTCTATCTGGCCTTGTTGAGCCCTCCCTGTCTCGAGGCGCCTTCAGACACTTGTGTCCATGCACGTTCCATTCCCATCTGATGGATTCTGTTTTGACAGACGCATGCACAGGTACACTCGTTTGTGATGGTGTTTACATCTCGATATAGATGGTTATGAGTCGCAAGTGGTTTTGGGGTGGTGATGATCCTTTGGAGTGGGCTAGCATGCATATGGCTGTGGATTTCGTGTGATCATTGAAGTGAGTTGTTCGAATGTAGTTCTGATGGCCATTCTGTTCTTTTTCTTTTCTTTTGGTTGACAGGTATCTCCTCCCCTTTTGCCACTGCCATCTGTATGCCACTCCTGCAGATGGCTTTTACTCCCGACACCTGCTGCTTCGTGTTAATCAGTGGAGCAGCATTACGATCTTATGGGACGATCGCCAATGGGCCACATGCCCTTACGCAGTACTAGTGGCTCGGAGCAACATTTCGGCCTTTCAGCTGGACTAGTGCCTCCCCATTGGGACGGCCCTGCGGTTCTGTGCGCTTCCATGTTGCCTTTTCGTACGTGAATGTGGCTCTGTGTACCATGATGGGACAGGGCGTCACACAAGTAGTAGCTGGTCATTTATTGCGGATGCAGCCCACAATGGTGAAATGTGTTTTGGAGTTCATGGCCTAATGGCTGTATGGGCTTGGTGATTTTGTTGTGCATTAAATTTCTATTCTGATATGGGCCGTGTAGCGTTCTTCTTTGCGAGTGATGTGGCATATTCCTATTTGGGGTGCGATGTATTGTGAGGAGATCTGCATTGGGTTCCAGCTTCGGAGTTTAGTTGCGTGGTACTGTGCTGGGCGCGTTTGCCTACGACGCCCAGTGAGGTCAGGGATGGGGGCTGCCAATATGACTGTTTGAATGTTGTCATGCTCAGGGGCGGGGGATTGGGTTTTGTGTAACAGATGCCGGTCAGCCAGGTGGACTGGTGGAATGATGTGATTTTCGGAATATTGCTGGTCACAGGTGCCTGTGTTTGCGTGCGTTTCTGGGGGGGGGACTGTGGTCATGTCCATTGGAATGGCTTCTGTATCCGTGCCATCTGTGCCCTGCAGCTCCCATTGGCCCCTCTTGTGAATCTTTTGTTCGTTGGCATGCATTGGTGACTTGTACATTTCACTGGTTGCATTGTGACTTCATTGCACCTACGGGGAGTTGTACTTTGTGGGCAGGGAGCGGTGTACAGGCACTCAGTGGGGCCGTTTACGGTTGATTCGCGATGCCGTACTTCTCACCATGGCGGAATGGTACTTTCCGCCATGCTTGATGGCGTTAGGTACATGTCCGCTAGGGTCGGAATTCGCGTACCCTTGCGCCATGGTGGTATTTACGGTTTGGCATGGCGCGCGCGCGCGTACTTGGTGCAGTTAGCGTTGGCGTTCACTACGGTGTCGCTAATGGCTTCGTACTTTGCGGTGACGGGTCATAGTCGCACCGAGCGCTATTCGATGGCGGTATTGCATTTCCGCCATCGTTTTTCGATTTCCGCCAGGGTCGTAATGAGGCCCATTGTCTGCCATTGATTCTTTGCCTTGTATTCAACATCTTCCCGCTTTTGTGGGGGCTGCTCTGATCCCTTCTGTGGGTGGATCGATATTGAGCCTGAGAACTCCTACCCCCAACTCCCTCCCCTCCCTCCTCCCTCCTCTCTCCCCTGTTCGTGACGCCTGCCAAAGGGCAAGCCGCCAGGGTAAATGCATGTCCATCCACCGCAGGTCCCCTGGTGAATTCTGTGTCCCCGGCCGGGACTGCTTGACTAGTGCCCTTGCACTCCCTGATGGTGTGTCTTTATTCATCTAGTCCTCTCCAGCGTCCCTCATCGGGGTGTTTGGTTTCTTGAATTTTCTTCTGCCCTTTGTCTTTTTCTTTGTGGCCCAGGGGCCCTCCGGTCCTCTCCTGTTTTCTAGTGGTACCTGTAAGTCCACCTTGTTTCCTTCCTCCGGGCGTCTCCTTTAAGCACTTGCAGCACTTGTGAGGCCTCTTTGCCACTAGTCACTCTGTAGTCTACGCCTGCTCGTTCGAAGGATAAGGCAAGTGGGAACGACCACCTGTATTTTATGTCCTGGCTGATAAGCCACTGTGTAAGCGAGTGACACTCCCTCCTGCGGGTGAGGTTAAGGGTGGACAGGTCTTGATAGATCCTGACTGTATCCCCATCAAAGACGAAACTCCCCAGCCTTTTTGCCTTCTCCAGAACCTCCATTTTCTCTTTGTAGCGGAGGAAACGCACCACAATGGTCCTTGGGCCGCCCCCTACGCCACCTCCACCTCGATGTGCTCTTTCCAGCTGGACTTCCGTACCCCCTTCTAAAGTGAAGAGTTGGTTTATCAGGCCTTGGACTTTCCTCCCCACGTCTGCGGCTGTCTCCCCTCTTTGCTGCGTCACACCCATAATGCGCAGATTATTTTGACGCTCCCTGTTTTCGAGGTCGTCCATCTTCAGGATTATGTCCTCCTCTCTTATTTCTGGGTCTGTTAGCCTCGCCTCATATTTCATGTCCAGCAGGTCTGTCTAGAGGTGGTTATTTTCCATTCCTTCCATTTTTTCTTCCAGAGTGTCCACACTCCCTCTGAGATCCACTGTCGAGGCCTGTATACCGGTGCAAATTGCTTTAATCGCCTGTAAAATATCCTTGAGATCGTCCTTAGTGAGTGCTGCGGAGGGGGGGGGGGTCACCATCTTCAAGCATGTTGGCTCTGTGATCCTCGCTTGGGCCTAAATGCGAGCGGCGAAAACGTTGGAGTGAGAGGATTGCTCTGATGGTTGGGGTGTGCTCCAGGGTCTAGCACTTTTAATGCACCATGGAGTGGTGCCGCTATTAGGAATCTCCTGACCTGGTTGCAACGTTCGGCTTGACGTCCCTGACCCCTCTGCTTTCCGGGGTGTACCGCGTTCCTAATTGTGGGCTTTGGTGGTGTCCTGGGACGCTGTGGGGGTTCCAAAACTCGGGACTGGGGCTTGCTTTTCAAAGTGAGTCGTTGCTGTGCAGTCTAGGGGGGACGCTGAGCCTCTCACGAGGGTGAAACCGCGTCTCCCCTCCTCCTGGGTGAGCGGGTCACCACGGTATGGCTCTGGGGGAGTCGAGAGGAGGGAGGGGGGAGCCGACCCTCATCACTGCGTCCTCCTGCAGCCCCCCCCAGTCCTCCCTTGTTGCTGGTCCTGGATTGGGCCCCGCTGGGTGACTGCCGAGGCCCAGTGAGCGTCCGTCATGCCCCGCAGCCTCTCACCTCCTCTTTGTTGCTGACCTTGGGTTGAGCCCCACTGGGCAACTGGTGAGGCCCAGTAAACATCTGTCGTGCCCCGCGGCCCCCTCACCTCCTCTTTGTTGCTGTCTTTGGAATGGGGTGTACTGGGCGGCCGCAGAGGCCTGGTGAGCATCTGTCGTGCCCGCCGCGCCAGCACTCTAGGCCCGGGCTCCTCCTCTGTAGAGGTTGCCGTGTGTGGGTCGCTGTCCTGGCTTCACAGCTCAAGAGGCGGGCTGAGGAGCCCCTGTCACAGTACGGGTGGGCGGACTCCTGGGGTCCAGCAGGGTTCTCCCCTCCGCTCCTCTGCTCCGGCATGCTATTCGTGGGTGGGGGCCTGGGCTGTGCTCCCCTCCGCTCACGAGCGTGTGAGGCACTTCGTTTCGGTGGGGTCAGTGGAGCAGCACACTCGGCGTGGGGCTGTGTGCTTTGGGGATCCAGCCCCGGTGTCCGACTTCCGGAGGTGCTCAGTGGATGCGGGGGGGCCCGGGTATTTCGGGTCTCGCTGCGGTCATCTGCTGGACCTATGATGCCATGGAGCAGGCTGGCTCCGGGGTCCTGGGTGCACACTAGGCTATGCGGCGGGCGACCTGCCGACAGCCCTCTTCGGGAGCCCCGGTCCTGAATTATGCCGGGAAGAGACCCTGGGCCCGCTCTCTCAGTGGGGCTGACTACGCAGCTCCATTCAAACTGTATCGGCATCCCAACAACATGCATATAAAAAATACTAACTCAGCAATAACTCGGGAAATCTGCATGCAAACCCACGTAAAACATTCCTACATCCTGCTACACTGCTTACGCGCACCCCTAAGTTACATCGGAACCCCGATTGAGTACACACCCCCCGAAATCCAACATGTGAACCCACCTGCATGCTGAAAATCCTACATGCAAGTGTACTTACGTCTGCCTTCGGGTGGCGGATCGTATGAATGACTTGCGTGACCATTTCCCAGCCGAGAGGCTGCACAATCGAATCCATGAATACGTCTCCTGCCGCGCAATAGTGGGCGTGTGAGGTACTGCACTTTTTCACAAGTTCTTCCCCATTTTTGGTGTTCTGCCCCCTTCCCAGCTATATGAGCAAACCATGGACATGCTCTGCTCAGAGTCTCACACAAGGCCCTCAACGGTTCGCACAGATGTGCCGAGCCAGTCCGAACTCCACGCAAGTCCAGGGAAAGTGCTGCGCATTCACTTCCATGAATCAATGAAGATGGATTTGCGCGCAGTTGCATGTGCAATTACTCTCTTTTCCGCACAGAAAATTCCATGAATCAGCCCCTATTTGTCACATAACTTCAAGCTTGACAAGTTCGTTGGTCTGTTTACGATTATTTGTTGTAATTGCTGTTTACTGTCAGGAAGAGCTTTTACCAGAGTCTCCATAATTAAGGTTTGCAAACTGGCTGTGACATATTTATATGAATAGTTCAACTGGGGAGGGGTTAGTACCAAGTGAGGGGAAGATGAATATAGTCTCCTTTTTATGGCAATCCTGGATCATACCTGATTTAAATGTCCAGGTTTTCCAGTTTTCCCTGTTTTGTGACTTTTGCTGAGTCCTGATGTGGCGAACCATTGCAAGATAATATAATATTCACGGCAACCAGGAAAGTAAAGGTTTAGTTTTCCTCTATTATAAAATGATGTATCTTTTTGAAATATGGCGCCTCCATGGGCATTTGTGTCCTTAGATTCTTAGAGGGTATGTCTTCCTAGCCCCTCAGAGGCTTATTGGTAGTCTCTAGTTCCTTCAGGGCCTTTCCGTATCATAACTACAACCTCTATTTCCTTGTCAAGACCAGCATCTTTCAGAGGCTTCCCTTCAACCTCGTCTATCTTTTATTGAGTCTGAGGCTTAACCATAACTTCTATTCATTTATCGCAACTAAATGTCCATTTTAGGCTTCCTCAACATATTCTTTCGTCTGAGGATTAGCCGCAACCTCTACTTTTTTGTCAAAACTCATCTCTCAAAAGGCTTAATGACATCCTTTGCTATATTCAGGGTCATTTCAAGATTCAGTTTCAAACTCTACTTAATTCTCACCGTTTAGTAGGTATTAGTCTTATTAGTCACCTCTAGTTCCTTCTTAAGATTCAATGTCAAGCATCAACCTTTATTTACTTAAGTATAATTCAGAGGCTTAGCTTAAACCTCAATTTTCTTGTCAAAGCTTAGCTCATTTTAGAGGTTTAGGTTCAAAGTTTATTTCCTTCCACTTCTCTCAGAGACTTAACTTGAACCTCTATTCACTTATCACAGCTCTGCCTTTCAGAGGCTTAGTATCAACCTCTCGCTCCTTCAGCAACCCCTATTTCCTTCAGGGTCTCTTAGAGCCGCAGCTTCAACATTTCTTCCAACATCGCTCAGAGGCTTAGCCTCAACCTTTATTTACTTGTCAAGAGTTAGCATCTTTTATAGGCTGAGGATGAAACTACTTCCTTCAGCGCCTCTCTAAGGCTAACCATAAAAATCTACTTCCTTTAGTCCTTTACAGAAACTATACGTAAATCTTTATTTCATTCAGTTCCTTTCAGAGACTAATTAGTAGGGTCATCCACAAACACCTTTTAGCGACGTGGAAGCGTACGAGTAAACTGCACTGTTACCAGCAGCCTCTTGAAAGAGAAGTCATCAGATGTCGCAGTCTTATCTCAGTGTGGCAGTATTAAGAGATGGGTTTCCTCCGGTTTGGACAGCAAGATGCTTTTGCAAAGTTAGTTTGTCTATTTATATTCTTCCACTTGGTAGGGTGCTCCCTTCCTTGCATTCCATGTTCTCGTTGGGTAATTACATTGTGCCCCTTTGGTATTCACAGAGCTCTTCTGGGAGGTGCTCCCATCACAAGGGCTGTTCTTCTGAGTCCAGAATGGTCGCAGTGGCCATTTTGGAGTTATTTCATTCTTCAACAGACCACTGGACCAGTGACAACTCTTCTCTGCCTCTTTTCCCAAGTTACGACAAGACTTCTCAGATTAGATCATGCCACTATATCCATGTACTCCAATGCCAACTTGCCAAATTTTAAAACCAGCAAATTACTAGGCGATGCTTAAACCTCGGCATAACAGAACAGGACTGCAAGACTTGTCATTGGCCTCAAGCCCAGGGATCGTATCTCTCCAGGACTGAAATCTCTGCACTGGCTCCCAGTGGCTGAGAGCATTAAATTCAAAACCCTCTGCATTTTCCAAAAGGCCTTCTGGGGCATGAGCCTCAATACCTTCAACTATCTTTTCCTAAATATCTTCCTTCTCGAGCTCTCCGCTCGTCCGTCTCCAACTCCCTCAGGGTCAGTCGCTTCTCCAAGCAACAAGTTAGTGGTATATCTCTATCTTCGGTGGGGGCCTCCCTCTGGAACAGCTTCCCTGCCTCCCTGAAACTTGAGGAGAACCATCTAGCCCTCGCCATCCCCAACGGATACTGTATCATTAGAGCTGACCGACAATCAACATCCAAATGAGGCGGAGTCGCATTCATACATATAAATAACATTACACTTAGAACTATCCCTAACATTGAGCTCAGCTCTGTAGAATCCCTATCCGTGAAACTCACCCTCTCTCCAACTAACACGGCAACTCTCCACCTCATCTATAGACCTCCTGGACCTCTTGGTTCCTTCATAGATGAGATCACGGCCATTCTGACCATCAATACTAAACCCAACTCTCAGGTACTACTTTTAGGAGACCTCAACCTTGGCCTATCCGACACTAAGGATCACCTGGCCACAAAGGTCGCTACCACATTAGCTAATTTAGGCATCCAGCAACGCATTGCCGAACCTACCCATATCAAGGGCAGAACACTGACTGGATTACTGATCTTAATTGCAACACCACCATAAGTTCCAACCATGCCTGTGCCTGGTCCGACCACCACGTCATCATCTTCCACTTACCAGCCACCAACCCTCACACCACTCCTAACATTGCTCCAGCCATTCCCACAAGGAACAAAAAAGACATCACCCGGGATAAACTACGCCCACTCATCCTTCCCATCCTGAACAACTGCGCGTCCCAACATAACGACCCTACAGTCTTAGTAGATATCTTCAATCAAACACTGCTTAAAGCCTTTGACAATATAGCACCGCTCAAACTACGGAAACCCAAACAACAAGCCCATTTGAACTCCTGGTTCACCCCACAGTTAAGAGCTCTAGGTAAAGAAAAAAGTAAGGCTGAATCACTCTGGAAGAGCCACCCATGTGGCTCCAACAAAGATCGCCTCATTATCACCACCCACAACTACAAGGAAGCGATCCTACAAGCCAAAAAGGAGACTTACAACCAACGTATCTCCCAAGCAGAATGCAACACTAAGGAGCTATTTAAAATCCTTAAAGAATTGGAATCCCCCTCCCCTGCCCCTGATACCTGTATTAAAGACAGTACATGGTGCAATAACATCCAAAACGCTCTCCTCAACATAATCACCACCTTGCAATCGAAAATTAACACCAAACAAACTACTCTACTCACCAACCCCCCTACTAAACCCTTCACAACCCCGACGGCCTCCTTTTCTCACACCCCTTTTAGCTTCACCCCACTTACTATCCCCGATGTCGAAAACATAATTCGTAATTTTAAACCATCTAATTGCCAAGGTGACTCCTGCCCGGCACCTATCATTAAGGAAGCGGCACATGACCTCGCTCCTATTATAACCACCTTCATTAACTCTTCATTCCTAACTCGAACAGTACCCAATAACTTAACGGACGCATGGGTTATCCCTCTCCTAAAAAAACTGACTCTAGACCCTGAAACACCAACTAACTACAGACCTATCACTACAGTACCGTTCCTACTCAAAATACTTGACAGAGCAGCATACCTGCAAATTCAGAACTACTTGGAAACTAATAAGCTCCTCGGCTCAAGACAATCTGGCTTCAGACCCAAGCATGGGACAGAAACAGCTCTTTTAGACCTCAAAACTCAAATTGAGGACCTTAAAGACAACAGCAAACTGGCCCTTTTACTACTATTGGACTTATACGCTGCCTTTGATTTGGTCAATCACCAAATACTATGTCGGCACCTGAAATCCGCTGCCCACTTCTCCGACAATGCATCCAATTGGATCAGGTCATTCCTCGACAATAGGCACATGAGAGTTTTCTCACCTA
Organism: Ambystoma mexicanum; assembly: GCF_040938575.1. NCBI lineage: Eukaryota > Metazoa > Chordata > Amphibia > Caudata > Ambystomatidae > Ambystoma > Ambystoma mexicanum. Next base: position 1,393,502,593 of record NC_090924.1, read on the forward strand.
CCTCATCGTCTGATCCTACACCAGTCCCTTGTGGAGTCCCTCAAGGGTCATGTGTCTCCCCAACCCTCTACAATGTCTTCACCAAACCACTATTTGATGTGCTTGACTATCTGGGCGTCACCTACACGAATTATGCTGATGACACCCAGCTACTCATACCAATCACTGGTGACTACATTGTTGACTCCAAAGCCCTGAATGACATCTATTCTGTCATCCAAGCCTGGATGGCCCAGCACGAGATGTCCCTCAACGATGACAGGACTGAGCTTCTCATTTTAGGTACGCAACAGAGACTAAGCAAACTGAGTCATCTGTTCGTTTCCTTTAATATTGACGGTAATCTCATTAAAGTATCTAAAGATACCAAAACTCTGGGTATCTACCTTGACTCCTCCCTGACCCTCACTAGACAAACCAATGAGGTGGCCGCTGCGTCTGCTTACACATGCAAATTGATCTCAGCTTGTCGCCCATTCCTCACCACACAGAACTGCATCACCTTGGCCAGGACCTTGGTTATGTCCAAATTGGACTACTGCAATGCTATGTACCAAGGCACTAACCAGGGCAATCTCAACAAACTTCAGAATACCCAAAATAATGCCATTAGAGCGGCCCTCAATATGCCCCGATCTGCCCACATCTCAGAAACTAGGAAGAACCTCAATTGGCTCTCAGTCGCCCAAAGGATCTCTCTGAAAGCACTGGCCCTCACATACAAATGTGTAAACAATCAGGCCCCCACATACCTAGCCTCGCGATTTACTCAGCACATACCATCGCGTGTACTTAGATCTGCACAATCCCAAGGTCTCGCAATCCCTAGATTCAAGCTCCAAACTGCGGGGGGCGCCAGCTTCCCAATCCTGGCAGCCAAGCTTTGGAACACCTTACCTCTCTCCATCAGAACTCTACCTTCATTTAACCTATTCAAACAGGTTTATAGTGATAAAATCGAAAAATAAAATCTCGAAAAAAAAGGTAAAAAAAAATAAAGTCGATTTTTTTTTAATGCCGGACCCCAAAATAAATATATAATTAAAAAAAAGAGTAATTCGACTTTTTTTTCTTTCGAGATTTTGACCGACCACCATTCAAACACAAAGCTAAGCTTTGGTTAGCTACATCACACTAACCACTTTTCTTCTGGTTCTTGTGCGGGCCTGCCAGGACCCTGCTCTGCTTGCTCTCTCACTACTGCTCTCTTATTGTCTTGATTTATGTAAAATCAACTTTATATTTTGTTACATCTGTTGGGACCACTGTGATTATATGTAATTCCTGTAACGCTCTCCTGAGATATGCGCCCGGTTGCCCTTGGGCCTGGTCTGCGCTATACAAATAAAACAAATACAAATACAAATAAATATCTCCAGTTCCGGAAACACCTCAAGACCTTCCTCTTTGCTTCTGTTTTCTCTCTTTCTCTCCTCCTCTCCCCTGCTGAACTCCTGACTGAAACTGTGCTGACCACATGGCTACCCTCTGATTTCGGGCCCAGGTCCCCTCCCCCGCCAGCTGCACACCTGCACACCTGCACTGCCTCCTGGGCAACCCCTGCACTTTGGGCCTGTTTCTGTATCCTGACAGTCCCCACCAGCTTGACACTTGATGTCTGCACTTATCCCCGCACTTGCCACAAGCTAGCCGCCCTTTTACCTATTGTTTATTTATTCTATTTATTTTGACTGTTGTTCCTATCTATTGCACTGCCCCCTCCCTCCTAACCCCTGCACTTTCCCTTTCCCCCGTCCCCTGCACTTGCGCGATCTCAATGTCAGTTGGCCTAGTAAGATCGTTGAGTCTGTCTTTCCTCTGTTCCCCCTCCCCTGCCTCATCGCACCTTGAAACACGTGTGTATACGCGCGTTATAAATGCCATATCACATCATATCATATCATATCATATCATACTCTTATGAGCCATAGCCAAAATGGGCAATTTCCTATTCTCCTCAATACAGGCCATTAGATTGAACTGATAATAACATAAACTATGGCCACATTGAAGCTAACAAAATTACAACTTGCATATCAAATAGTTACGTCCCAACAAGGCAAACTGCTTCATTACTTGAGTATTTAATTCTTTATGGGTAAAAGAAAACCCTGAAGATGGTACCTGAACATGATCACTGCTTGTTCTCGAGTCTTGGTGTCTGGTAGAGAATTAATTATTTGATTATGAAACTTATAAAAACTTGTTGAAATCTGCCAAGACTGTTTGGAGTCTGGAACTTAGGTATCCATAGAAAAAAAACAATCAGAAAAAAATCATGGAAGAAATAACCACATTTTTTGGGCCCATTCTTTTTGAAATCTTTGCACATTTTTTAAAATAAAATATATGGGGGTGGGGTAAGGGTATAACTTGTGATAGGGGGAAGTGGGAGTGCAGTGTGCGGGGGCTCCCCCACATTATTTTTTTTAAAGTGCAAAAAAGCCCCAAAATAATTCGGACAAAAGAAATGTGGTAATTTCTTCTTCGATTTATTTTTCAGTTTTTTTCATGGACATCTGAGAACTTTCCATATCTTTCATACAAGTATTGTGACATTTGGGGTGGTGCCAAACATATAATGCCAGACCTGTGAAGTGTTCTCAAATGATATTAGAGTTTTAGTTTGTTTATTTATCACACACCCTAAACTGCACCTGGAATGATTTTCAGTCATATTTATTAGCAGAAATGGCTTAAACAGAAATCAGTTATTGAAAGAGATAATTTTTGAAGTTTTTGTTCAATGACAAATAGCAGTCCATCAATCTAAGGCCAATAGGAAGTGAGTTTCATTGAAGAGTAACCAAGACCGAGAAGCGCCTATGACCACTGTGAACAAAATGGGAAGCAGGTACCACTAGCAAGCATTGATGTGAGTATCGTAGTAATTCGGCTGGGTGGCAGCGTAGAAATCATTCAGTCAGATAGATGGCAGCAAGTCCATTGAGGCATTTGAAAAGAAGGCGGGAGACTTTAAAAAAAATTCTCTGTCGTACTGGCAGCCAATGGAGATATATCCGGAATTGTGAGATAGTTGCAAATTTAGCTACTTGAAACAGTAGTCTCACTGCTGAGCTTAGTGCCTTTTGTAATTGTAAAAGTGTTTTCCGGAATCCCAATCAAAATGGAGTTTCCATAATCTAGTTTGAAGTTAAGCAGTAACCTGACCTCAACAGTTTGGTCTATCTCTGCAATGAGGGAAAGGATTGGTCATAAAAGATGAAGGTCGAAAATAATTAGACTTTAATATTACCCCCGCATAAAGGTCACAATCCACACTGGATTGCCAAGTGCAGCCAAGATTCATTGCCTTTTGTGCAAAGGATGTGGCAAGGTCAAACAACATTGGGCAGGGTGGAGGCTTTAATGAAGCACTTAAACAATGTGTGTGGCCAAATACAACTACCTCTCTATTCAAAGGATTAAGTTACATCTAATTGGATGCCATTCAACTCTTACTTCTCACACACAGTCTACAATGCATTTAAGGGGATCGGTGGACTTGTTCACATACATGTAGATCTGCATATCGCCTGCATAGGAGTGATAGTGTAGTGTGAGGGGTCAGAAATGAAAGGCTGAAAGGCGGACACAAAGTTGTAAGACTTCCATTATCAGACATCTTTATTAAAACAAACGGGTTGCATAAAGGCCTCTCTATTCCTAACCTAAGGAGAGATTCCCTACGTGGGAAACTAAAACTAAAGATCAGTCTGAGTCAAGTCATTGAACTTATAAACTGTTGTTGTGTACAAAACATTCTAATATGACCCTAGCACTAGAAAGAAACTACAAAAAGGGTGCAAGGAAATGTTCCGATCTATGTTTGGCAAAACGTGTTCATAATCAAAGTAAATAAATGAATCCAACAGAAAGAGGCTTTTCCAAGGAGAGATCCTTGTATTCAAAGGGAGATTCCCTTCCCCTAGATATTAAGCAAGCTAGCAAAAAGTGTCTCTTTTAAACAATATTATATTGAGGGTGGCACAAGTTTCTTCTTTAAAGAATAGATCCTTTGGTTCTTTATGTTCAGATCAAAAATGTTCTTATATAAACAATATGTTCCATAACTTTCAGTTCTTCCTTGGCTTCGTTGAATTGGATTCATAGACAGTAAATTGTATTCAAATGTGAAATTCCATATTACAGCTTTAAAGAGGTCCCTGATGAACTCTCCTGCCAGGAATCCCTTCATGGACTCTGCAGATTCCCTGTTATACTCTCCTGTGGAAAAGCAGATGTACATGTCACTCATGGAGTCCCCCCTCACCTCTGTCATATTGGAAGAGCAGCAAAAAAGCACTGTGTGTGACACCTGGTATCTTCCCAATGCAGCATTGAAGATATGAAAGACATTATGCGCTCAGACAACCGTATGGAATGTACCCTTGAGCTGAAGTGATAAAAAGAAGTCTGCAGACACCACGGGACAGAGAAGAAAAATAAGTAAAGCCTGACCGGTGTAAAGTGACGCCATGAAGAGAAGACATGAGGACACACTGAAACAAACAAGAATACTTAAAGAATGAAGATGTGACCAAAGTAATAAAGTGAACATACATGCAGAAGCGAAGAAATCTTTATATTGAGAAGGTAAGTGAGAAGAGATGCAGTAGATGTATATATGCAGAAATGCAAGGTAGAGGAGACATATAGAAGCTTGCAACAGTAGAAAATATAATACGGGTAAAGCAGCCATGATGAGGAGATGGACGTCGGTTTTGTATAATAGTAAGCTAAAAAAGCAAGGAGAGCTACCAAGACTCCAGAGCTGACAGGCACTGAAATACAGATTCATTCAAGAACAAGGAATATTTGTTAGGCTAAATATCAAAGATGACACAGTGCGAAGCAACTTCAGAGCACAGAAGGAGTCAAAGAGGATAAGCCATGTACATAAAATATATTTCTCTTAGATTAATCAACGGATTATCTCTGAGTGCCAAGTACTGGATAATTAAAAATGGAGACAGCATATGCAAGATGGAGCAACCAAGTCTCCAGGGGCCAAGAAGAGTAATAGCACCCAGCATAAGTGAATCAAATAGCACTAAATAAGATGAAAGAATGGACAAATTATGGTCTCCTCACATGTGGTGCAAGACCAGAAAACAAGGCCTATTCCTAATGTGCCAAATAAAGATAGCAATGTACCTTCACTCCCTTAAAAGTTCAGAAGAAGAGAACAGTCAACAAGGTCAACTACAAAGAAGAGGCCTTGGCTTAGGGCCTAACTGATGAGAGATGCAAAGGATAATTGGTCAAGTGGGCAGTTGTCTGACGTTATTTCCCGCACCTGGTTTTGTTTTGCTTACATGTTGCTAACAAGCCGAATGTCCAAAGTTGGAAGAGGATGCCAACCAATCAGGATGGCCTATCTGATGATGGACTATACATTGTTGCAGAAGGCAATCCGCCGCTAGTATTCTATTATCATCTGTATTATACCTAGTCCGAGATTGCTCCAGTCGTTCCTACTTGATAAGGGGCAGCCAATGATGTTACTAATACCTTAATAAGCTATTGCTATATATGTTCCCTTAACCTATCCCTCTGCTTGATAGGTTTTTACTATTTGCCACGTAAAATGACATCATAGCTGATGTATATTGAGGTATAAAGCCTTTGTGTAACTGAAACGTATTCTAGAGTGTGCAAGCTGCAACTTGTTATGCTTTCCAGATTGCCCTACTTTATTGAACTGATAATAAAGTAATACTTTGCCCTATTTTTGGAGTCTGTCCGGTTATTTGGGCCTGAAATAAGTTATTGTGGTAATCCCTTCCAGCACTTGATACGCTCCAGGTGCTATTGCACACTACTGCCAGGTATCTTTCCACACTGACTTATAACTTTAAGTGCTCAGTTGGATTGCCCGGTAAAGTATCCTGTCAGGAATCCCTTTATGGGGTTTTTCAGATCCCCTGGTATACTCCCCTGCCAGGTATCTCTCGACCCTAATGTCCACTGCCTGATTTTTCCTTTCACCAGGATTTCCTTTTAATTTTGCTTTCTTGTAACAAAACACAATTACATCACTTAACTGTGTTTCTAGTTGTTGGCTTGTGGCAATGCTTGTTCTAACTTTCCCCACAACGATATCTTGCTCCAATTCTCCACACATTGACATTTCATATATGGGGGCTTGTTTAATTCTTGCTTTTGTGTTTTATCTGGTCAGTTTTCAAAAACTCCTGTTTCATTTACTTGTTTAAATGCCTGCCGGTATGCCCCAGGATCCCCAATGGCTCTGGGAAGGCTCACCGGTTGTTTGTAGCATCCCTGACCCAGGGCACACCTCTGCAAGGAAGCTTCTTCTCTGTGAAGGCCTCCTTGACACTGCGGACCTTCCTCCAGCGTCTCCTGCACTCCCGCGCTTGTTCCCCGGCTTTTCTCCATGATCTGGACAGATGAACGCTGCTTTTTGGCAAACTGTATTCCCCGCAACCCTGCTGCTGCTGCCGCAGCGTCGACAATCCTCCACAGGTACCTGCTGTGTATCCCTTCTATTTGTGCCAAGCAGGTATGTAATTATTGCGGTTGCGAGCCGCAATCTGGCATGGTCTGCTGTCATTCTGTTTCCTTCTTGGACTCTGCCACCATGTTCTCTGTTTCTGTCTCTCTCTCTCTCTCTCTCTCTCTCTCTTTCTCTCTCTCCTTCCTGAATGCGGACATCATTTTTAAATGTCCCGCATATTCTTGCTTTACAAAAACTAGTCTGCATATTCAACTTTGAGTCACTTTCACTTTGCATTAACTCTTTCCTCCTCTTCCTCGTCTCAGTACTTGAGGCTTTATGGTAGTTGAATTCCCTAGAAATCATGGTATTTCTAAAACTATGTTGGTTGGGAGTTTTCATTTAGAAAAGCATCAGAAACAGGAGATGTTATGTATGTGTTTGATGGATGAACAGAATTTTGTTTGCAACAACAACATGCCATCAGAATCTTGGGTGTCACAAAACGTTCTTCAGAAGAAAAGGGAATCTACAGCTACCATTCCAATGGGGTCATCCCCTTCACACAGCAGTTGTCCCCTTCTGCATGATTTTAACTTGTTTTACCACCCCCAGAGTCATGATCAGGTAGCGGCTGCCGTACCCTGGCCATGCAGAAGGAGTCTATCGCCAGGGAATCAGTGATCACCTTACCGGGTTCATCACAGAAGTTTGAACTTTGAGAAGATACACATATGTTACTGGACATAGATGTTTAAATGTGTTGGGGATATTCATGCATATTCTTGCAGTAGAAATTTTAATTCTTTGCCTTTCAAGTGATTTCCCAGTACATCAGCTGCTCTGGTTATGTTTTTTCCTCACTTCCTCCTACTCAGCAGAAATAAAACATGCCAGGAGGGATTTCCATGAAGGGCACAACTTTGTGAAAAATGGAATCAAGGCACCCCACAAGTGACTGGCATTGGGTTATAGTAGTAAGGTTCGATCTTGACCGGTTGAGTCGTCTCGGTTACAAATGATTCAAACCACTTTAGGGGCTTCTGAAACACACGTGAAATTTTAGTTAATCGGGACAATAATATTTTGAAGTCAGCTGTGTCAAGCTCTACCGACAGGTTGAACATAATCAACAGCGTAAATGCACTTACATATGCACATTTCAAGATTTCATCCCACACCGCTAAAAGTATTGTTTCTTTTCCATCAGATTACTCAAACCCAAACTGAAAAGAGTCTAGAAGTTTTTTTTTCTTTCACAAACCTTTGGAGCTGTGAGATGACTAGTGTTTCAAGAATATTTGTTAGTCATAAAAGACCAGCAATAGGGAAATAGTTTTGTAGTCTATTATGCACCATGGATGTTTTCTTCAGCAAGCTTGTCAAAACCAAAGCTTTCAGATCCTTGGGAAGAATTCTTTGAGTGATGGAGGAGTTAATACAAGTAATGCAGTAATTTAGGATAATGGCCTGGGGACAGACATGGCTGGCTGGAGAGTTATCAGAATTATGATTGGTATGTTTCAGTGCAGAGAGAAGTGGAAGTATTTCCCCAGAGGAGACTCGGGAAAATCAAAGTTGCAAATAGAATTGGCTTTCAGGATATAAATTGCCAATATTGCCTCTAATTAGGCTCCTTTTATTAAAAAATAAATCATTAAACACATTTGCCAGTTTTAAGGTAGGCAGCAATGTGAATTGTGGATTGCACAAGTTTCTTTATGACATCAAAAGGTTCTTTAGGTTTGTTAATAGCCAAATTCATGTTATTCTGATGATAGCTGGATTTGGCAGAGAAGATAACCGGTTTATCGGTAGTGATGGTCGTCCTTATTACATGGGAGACATGGCTGGTCTTTATGCCATTGTTTTTCGTTTTTATGGCAGTCCTGCTTGAAGACACAGGGAGAAGTGGAATACCAATTATTAGAGATTTTCTTGGATTGTCTAGTTTTAATAGGAGCCAGATTGTTGCATAAATTGTGCAGCTCATAAATATTAGATAGAAAATATTCTGTGCACATAAACTCAGAGCAAAAAGGGGCTAGTACTGAGGAGAGCTTTTGCTCTGTAGTTCTGTTTAAATCCTTGGGACTGCGTGAAATGTGGAACAAAGAGCTTTGGGGATTCTAGAAAAATCATTTCTGATCACAAAAATCCTAGCGAAATTATCAGGCCACAAAATCGGTATTGTGTGAAGATGTATAATTTCTGGGCCTCTGTGGAGTATCAGAACAAGACAGTGCCGCTGGTGGTGGTGACAGGGTGACGATACCAATGATAGAACATTATATGAATAAAAATGCTCATTTAGTTTAAAGGTCTCAGAGTTGCCAGGAAAATCATACCATTTATTAAAGTCTCTTAAAATGAGTAGCTAGAGGCTTTGGTAACAAGAAATGAATACAGTTTATCTAAAACAAATGCGGGCACTCAATGTCTGTTATGTTTATCAATTGAAGCAGAAAATTAGAGGTCACAAGTAAATGGAATATAGAGGTAGAGCTTTCAGTGAACCAGGCGTCAGGTCTCCACGTCTGAGGTCATTCATTAGGTTTCCCAATGAGGATGTTCTTCAGGTCTCCTTATTTTCCAGGGTTTCTTCTCTTCTGAGGTTATTATTTAGATCAACTCAGGTGAGGTTATTTTTTTAGGGTTTCTTTAGGCACCCCCTCCTCTCATGTTAGTCATCAAATTTCCGCCTTGGGTGGTTAATTTTCACCTCTCTACCACTTTCAACTTCATTCAGGTCTCTTTCTGATTTGAGATTGTTCTTCATGCATCTTACTGTGGGGTTATTCTTTAGGTCTCATCCTCAGAGGTTATCCCTCAGGGTTTCTTCCATGCTGTGGTTAGTCGTTGGCTCTCTTGCAATTCAGCTAATTTGTAGGCCAGCTAGTCCTTTGTGGCTAGTGAAGTTATTTCTTATCTCCGCCATCTGAGTTTCTTCCTCATATTTTCTTTGAGGTTATCATCCATCGCTCAGTTTCCTTCCCACATATTAATTCCTGAGCCCATTAGTGCATTGTTCAGGATTCATTGTTTCTTCGGCTTTATCCAAACTTCTGAAAAAACAGTTCTCCCACAGGATAAATGTCTGTAGACCATTGTCACACATAGAGCTACAGAAGTGAAAGGAAATGACATTAAAAATCAGTCATAGATGATTTAAAACTCTATTTCTTACAGGGAGTTAAAACCACATATTTATAACCAGATCACAGTGCAGATTAAAGCCGGACAAGTAAATGTTACTGCAATTATTATTTCTGTTTGTACAAGGTTCTAGGTGATAAATCAATTCAATTAACTCCCTCTTCGGAAGTAGCATATTTATTCGGCATGCTTGAATATGCTACTGTATAAAAGTCATTAAATATTTATTAATGATACCTTCATTATGAAAACTCAAACAGTTGCATAACCCAGGAAACATCTGTCCATTCCTTCAGATAAGACAGCATTGTAAAAATATTCAGTGGACCAATACTTGATTTCCAGTGTGCTGCCATCTCTTAGGTTGGCCACTGTTTGCAGCTGGTCTGTCCTGTAGGCAACCTTATCCTTGTCAACACCGGGCGTCTGCAGACTCTGGTCTCTCTTTTTTTTTCTCATATGTCTTCCTTTGTTAAATGATGAGATTCAGGATATCCCTTTAACAAGCTTTGAGTAAAGTGAATGGGGCATTGTTGTGGCAAGCACGTTACTTCTGGCTGGAGATTGTGTATGTAAACAATGCGTCCAGGTGTCCATTACAGTCTGAGTTACCGGCCATAGCTACTGACTTCACGCCATTTGCTTCAAACACTGCTGTTCTTATTTGACAGGCAAGGCCTTTCATAATCGCCTGTCTAATTCATTGATTACAGCTTAACCACTCTATATTTTGGCCTGGCTAGCTACATTCAAATGCCATATGACACATGAGGTGCTGCCCTATGCATGTTTCTAGGTTTTGATTACAGCTTTGATGATCTGTCTGCCACTGGCACCTGTCCAGATGTTCTCTTGGCAAGAGAACCGTTTTAATTCTGTTCTGTGCCCTTGGAGTTTGTGTGCTTCAATTTGAGCATTGAATCTAATTGCTAGTGGCTTAAATGAAACCCGAATAAAGGTACTATTATAAATTAGCTTTGTATAATATCTATGGGCTATTAACTAACATTCTAATTCTAATCAACCACAATCTTCATTTTGTGCGTGTACTTTACAGAAATCTGGAGGCTTATTTTGTGTGCTTAGACATGATCATGGTACCAAATCTTATCCGTTTTTGGACACTTTCAACATAATAATAATAATAATAACTGGTTTATATAGCACCACAAACACAAAGGTGTCTAAGCTCTGAAATAACAGTTGATATCATTATCCCACTGCGTGGTACTCAATGTATTGACCTCGGAAGTATGAAAGGCTGAGCTGGCCCTGGCGGAATTGAAACCTGCCTCAGTTGGCTGAGCACAGATGTCAGAACGAGCGCTCAGCTCGCTGTGCTATGTGATGGGCCTTATTTTTGTAAAATGTATTAAACATTAAATTGAAACCTATGACGATGCTCATGTCATAAACCAGTCATTGATATTTGGCTTTAATGTGCTCTTCGATCACCTCAAGTTTGCCCTTGTCAGAAATTCTGTTTTGCCTGATCCTAGCCGCTGGTCTTTAGCATCTACACTTGCAAAGACCAATTCTCTTGTGATACGGATATTGTAGTTCATGATTATGTCTATTTATGTAAAAACCTCTCTACAGTATTTAGTGAAACTGTTGTACTCAGGAAACATGTGACACAGGGTATACACAATGAAGTACGACTCTCTGTCAGGCCAAACCTAAACATTTTAGATTAGGTCCACTATGAATAGACCAGGAAGGGCACAGAAGAAAGAATCCCTTAACCAGTGTAGTTCATGTTTTATTTTCTCTGCAACTCTAAAGAACTTTGTTAAATTGTAGTTTATTTGCACTTTAAGTGTTTCTATAAGATATCCGATATTCATGATTCCATTGATTAAAATGTATTTGTCATACTAAGTCATCCCTCTATGTAGTTGCTACATGATCACGCTTATTGACTAAGGGTTTAATAGATGAATTGTGTTACATGTAGAGGTTGATGTTTTTTAAAACACCTATGAATCTTTGCTTACACAAATGGTTTTGTGTGCTTATTGAACCTCGATTTCCGTTCTCTTCGTGAGTTGTTAGGGAGCTGTTGTGTATTGTTTATATTATTTCAATAGTTTTATAACATTAATTAATATTTTATGTTGTATTTCTGTTCTGCTGTTAGATACAAGGCCCGTTGAAACCATTGGATTGCTTATTGTCTTCAATTTCATTTTGTGGCACACATGCTGTCTTTATACTTGCTTGTAGACATTTCTATGGCATCAGATACATACTTTGTCTGGAATTTCACCAGAGGTAGTTTGAAACGTTGCTATTTCTTTTTTCTATGTGTTGCAAAGAAGGGGACTTGTTTGTAACTATTGCTCAGTACTTTGTGAGTCTGTTGTGTTTTCCGGATATAGTTCCGTACCAAAATATTTATTTTCTATGTCATTCATTTGTGACAGGATTTCTTGTGCTGTTCCAGTTTTTAGAGCTTCATTTAGTTTCTGTAATTCTAGAGCTGGACTTTTATCAGTATGAAGTCTATGCACAAGAGTGCGCCTTGTAGATTGGTGTGTTGTCAACATGTTTATGTGATGAAAGGTGTTTCTGGAGGGTGATCCTGAAATTCAGTCTTAAGAATGTCCTCATAGTCCAGTGTGGATGCCCACTGCACAGGGGTCCATGTTTTGCCGAGATTTGATTCTACTTTTGTCTTTCACTTTAATGTGTTGCTTTAGAAATTGTCATACACATTTGAACGACTGTTGGTGCACATTGCATACTGAGCTGCATGACTGTTTTAGAGTGGATAACTGTGTGGGCATGAGGAGGATTTGGTTCTAATATTTGTTTGGGATGATTTGTGAATCAAAGTTTGTTTTTTCATAATAGTTCCTTCTACTATCTCATAGCCTCCACCATATGTATCTATGGTAATTGAATTTGTTTGTTCTTGGTTGTACACTTCTTCATTGAAGTATAGTTCTGTGCTAGTAATGTGACTCCATTTGTCAGCACAAACGTTGCAGAAGTTATCTACTTTGACATTGTGCATGTTTCCAAGTTTTGTTTGTAGTGTGACTTCTCTGATTTGTTTTATGAGCCTGGTGAGGACTGGAATAGTTTTTGTAAAATTGATTTTTTAGATTTTTTTTTTATTGGGACTACGTTAACAGTGAAAATTAAGGTTTCCATATCAGCTGTGTTTGTTGCGGGCTGTTGAAATTGTTTTGGGAGGTTATTGTTTGCATTTAATTTTTTATGGTGGCAAAGGATTTACACTGAATCTGGTCCTTGGCGTGGCTGTAATTTGCAAGTTGAAGGTGAGCACTTCTTTTTCTTGTACATTTTGTCTGAATTAAGTGGAGTATATTTTTACCTGAACAATGTTATCTTCTTTTTCTTCAGAGCTGGGCTTTCTCTGCCCTTTTTTGTCTCTGTTGGAGAAAGAAAGAATATTTACTTTGAGTTCCAGTAAAGTCTCTGTGTGTGTGTGCGTTAAGTTGTTATTGTTCATTAGTGTCTGGGAAGAGATGATTTGGTAAGACACTTTTAATTATGGAGTTTGGAAGGCGGACTGTAGTTTTTGGTATTGGTTGCTTTCTTAGCACATATCAGGGCAATGGAAAGTGAGGTGTTAGCTATCTAAGAGTGATTGCTTTAAGACTTATTAGAAGTTATAGTGCTTTCACACATTACCTTGGAAATGCAAACTATTAGCACATGGAGATTAATGACCTCATGTAATGTAGTCACATTGTTAGTAGTGTAGTCATTAACTAATGGTACTGACTTCATTTTAATAATTCTGTTTCCAAAAGTAGACAGGGAAAGAACTATATAATTTCCAGACAAGATTTGCGTCAAAAAGAAACTTATGGTCTTGGAGGGTTAATTCTTTGCTGCAATATGCCATTTAACATAGACAAGAGAAGAGGGTACTGGGATGAGGATGTTGGAGGTAATGCAACAGATTACTATTGGGGTACTTGGATGAGGAATAGGGAGGGGGGTTATGTAATGGATTACTAATGGGCTACTGGTAAGAAATAGGAGGTGGGGTAATGCAACATATTTCTATTTGGATACTGGCCCGAGGAAGATTGGGGTGGCAGAAATGTAACAGATTACTACTGGGGGTACTGTGTCGAAGAAGATGGAGGTGGGGATAATGCCACAGATTGCTTATGGAATGATGGTACAAGGAAGGGGGCAGGGGTGGTAATGTAACAGATTACTAATGGGGTACCGTGTTGAAGAAGATGGAGGTGGGGATAAGGCTACATATTACTTATGGAATAATGGGACAAGGAAGGGGGCAGGGGTGGTAATTTAACAGATTACTAATGGGGTACCGTGTTGAAGAAGATGGAGGTGGGGATAAGGCCACAGATTACTTATGGAATAATGGGACAAGGAAGGGGGGAGTGGTGGTAATGTAACATGTTACTAATGGGCTACTGGGACAAGAAAGAGGCAGGTGGGGGTAATAGAGTACTGGAATGTGGAAGATGGAGGTGAGAGTAATTACTTATTGGGTTCTGGGAAGTGGAAGAGAGAATTGGTAATGATAATGTAACATATTACTAATGGGGTAGTTGCACAAGGAAAAGCAAGCTTGTGGTAATGCAACAGATTACGATTGGGGCACTGGAACAAGGAAGAGGGATGTGAAGTAATGCCATGGATTACTAATGGAGTACTGGGGTGAGTAAGTGGGAGGTTGGGGTAATGGATTTTTGGTATGAGGAAGTGTGAGGTGGCGTAATGGAGTGTGGGAAGAGGCAAAAAGAGTCAGAGGTAACGGAGTGCTGGGACAAAGAAGAGGCAGGTGGCAGCACTGTATTGGATTACTGATAGGGTACTGCATCAAGGAAGAGGGAGGGGGAAGTTATGCAACATATACTATGGGGGTCTGGGATGAGGAAGAGGGAAGTAATAAAATTGATTACTATTAGGGTACTGGAACGAAGAAGATTGAGGTGGGTATAATGCCACAGACTACTAAGGATGTACTGGCACGAGGAAGAGGAAGGTGCAGGAAATGGAATGCTAGGACAAGGAAGAGAGGCGGGAGTAACAGAGTACTGGGATGAGGAAAAGGGATGCGGGGCAGTGTAATGGATTAACAATGGGTTACTTGAATGAGGAAGAGAGAGCTTTGGATCTTGGAGTACTGGGATGAGGAAGATTGAGGTTACGTTAATGCAACAAGTTACTAATGGGGTACTATGTTGAGAAAGCTGGAGGTGAGATTCCAGGCACTACTAAAGAGGTATTGGGATGAGGACGAGGGAGGTGGGAGCAATGCAACAGATTATGAATGAGTACTGGGGTGAGGAAGATGGAAATGGAAGTAATGGAGTACTGAGAAAAGGAAGAGAGCTGTGGGTGTTATGGAGTACTGGGAGAAGGAAGGAGAAGTATGTCATGGATTACTAATGGATAGCTGAGTTTAGAGGTGGGGCTAATGCAAGGAGAATTATGGTAGGAGGATTGTACAGGGATATATATGACATGGATATACTTACTTTTTATGAAATGAAGTAAATTACCTTGTTGGAGAAAGATTATTCTGTAATTTTCTGTTTTACTGGAAATAAAAAATGCAGAATGTTCTTAAATTTGAAGACATGTTGAACACATGCATGTTTTTATGTGAAGCTTTTCACATCAAAATGACACCTGTATTAATATGGCACGTTGAAATGAATTCAACATGTGACACATTGAACAGCCTCCACCTCGCTAGTTTGGGGCAACACCATCCATTCTCCACATTGAAACCAAGGTATTTAACTTAATTATGGGTGAGCCTTAAATGCTCGACTCGAATGACAATTCGAACCTTTAAATAAAAAAAAACTCGAATTGGCCCGATCCTATTTGAGCCACAGGGTTCCATGACAAACTTTTAAAATCCATATGGATTTTAAGAAAGGATGGGGCCAATTCTCAAAACTTTTTTAGTGCAAGTGTTAAGAGGCCCCAGCACCAAAACAAATGGGTCCCATTCTCAAAGGGCATCGGAATGGTTGAATCACAGATGTGGAAATTCAGATGCTGTTTTTTTCACCCCTTTGCACACTTGAGCAAATAAGAGCTTTCCTCTGACCCTATTTGGAAGAGGCACAAGGGATGCACTGTGTACCCCTGACAATTATGTAAGCGAGGGGGCTGGTCAGCGCATCAACAGCACTTCCGCTCATCGCCCTCGAAATGTGTACGTAAGGATAAGATGATCTGTGCATTTCTAAAAAGCATGCAAACAATAAAAAGCGGTATCCAGTGATGAAGTCACCTGGGAAAAAGTCACCAATGGACAGGTGCAGGGAACAAAGTCACCTATCTGGTGACTTTTTCCCAGGGGAAATGTCCACATAGAACCAAAAAAGCATCCTCTGCACGTTCATTTTTCTGACCCTATTTTATTAGCCACCTTAGCTAGGAAAGCGGTCCAGTATCCTAGAATTCAGTATTATCAAAGAGCTGTATTTGTTCCGAAATATCAAATTCTTGTATCCATATGAGCGGCTGTAATTCTTTTTCAAAAGTTTTTAACCGTTTTGCCATTTCAAGCTTCAGCTTCAAATGGATTGAATCTCTCGACCCGAGTTGAACTACCATTGTTTCGATAGGCTCAAATTCTTTTCAAGCTGGTTCGCCCATCCCTAACTTAACTAATGACTTTTCCAGGTAACTCTTTGCTGGACAGGGCACAAGACTGCTGACAGCTGTTTTAGGTGATCTTACCATGTTCTGCTATATTTGATGATGTCGTTGAGATAGACCACAGCGAGACAGGATGTCATGATACGGTCCATTAACCATTTAAATGTAGCAGATGCTCCAGAAATTGAAAGAGAGCTTGAGCTGTAAAGAAGGATGTCTTCCACTTGGCATCTTCATCCAGGGGCACCTGCCGATACCCATTTGTAAGGTACAGCTTGTCTACTTGTGGCATGGGGTATGCGTCAAACTTAGAAATCTCCTGCAGCCTTCAAAAGTAGATACAAATCATCCCGCTGTAGGCAGGCTTGGGCATTGGCCTGATTGGAAAGGACTATTCACTGTTGGATCTTTCTATAAATCCAAGGTCCAGAATTTTCTTTAGCTGCTCCTTGATGATCTTATTTTTGTCCCCCGGTAGCCGGTATGGTATTATTCTGATGACTCTTCCGGGTGGCGTTTGGATTTTATGCATCGCCTCTTGTACTCATCCCGGCTTCAGGGAAAACACATCCAGGTATCTTACTAGTAATTCTGCCAATTCCTTGTGGTCGAATGTGAGGAAAACTGATGGAATGGTGATGGGACCTTGAGTTCGTAAGGACGCCTCCTGGGTGTTATGTTCTTAGAGTTCTAGGTGATGATAATATACAGCAAAATGTTTAATGCACTTAATTTAACTTTATGACATCAGATACATAAGTTTTAAATGGAGATGGAAGCAAGATCACTTTTTATCATACCTATAGATGGCACAACTATTATGCACTCCCCCTGTAACACTCCCCCAAACACCTGCTGACTTAATTTTGTCTGGGTGCAAAGGAGTGGCAATAAGTCACAAATAAAAGGGATAAATCGGATTGTAAATTTGACCCACCACCCCAGAATGGGAGGCCAAAACAAAATGAAACCCTTGAAAAAGGAGCAAAATGGCACTCAGAGTTCACTGGATAATTAGAGGTCAGTTTACATGTGCGGTAGAATGGATAGGACAGGGATTTGTGTGGCTGTACTAAAGAGGCAAGAAAGCGTACAAGCTACAGGACAAGGTACTAAAGCAACATGAATACAGGTGAGAAAATCGACTTTGGGAAAGAAAACAATGCAGCAAAATCACACGTGGCAGAATTGCAATTTCTTATTTTTCGCGGATTTTAAACAAGCAACAGCTAAGGAAATGAGTTTAGCAATTAAAATCGGAAATCGTTTTTTCTGATGGGGTATAAAGGCACATAACGGATAGGATACTGAAGTGAAGGGATGACTTTTTATAGGGTGACAGTATGGGTTTCTTTATAGGAAAGGAACATTAGATTTTATAATGAAAGCAATCACACAGGCAAAAATCGGTTTTGTTCACAAAATGATTCATTCTACTGAGATTGTATTTTAGTGGCTAGATTATTAAAGAAAGGCACTGCACGCAAGGAGGTTAATTTGCAATTTTAACCATTTCGCGACACACACCTCGTTATATGGGAATTAATTAATTTATCTCAACAATTGTACTAAGGATTTACACAGAGGACTGAAATGATTTGAAAAGAAATAGACTAACACATATATACTACATGGATTCTTCTAAGGACCAAATAAACAGGGGATGCTGACAATTTGGGAAGTTACTGGGGTTCTTACGGGATTTTTATAGAATTGTACAGAATGCAAGATAAAAGAGCAGTGTATGCAACTTTTTGGTACTGGGGAGCGTGATACTTACAAAATGCACTTGAGTTGGGTAGTTTGGACAGTTAACTGGGTCTCTGGACAGCGGGTGGGCTCTCCTTTATGGGAACAGCTGGGCAAAAGGGATATGATCTCTGTGGACAGCGGGATGCATCAGCTGGGCAAAGGGTCTGGTTGCTGGATTCCCTAAAAAAGGGATCAGCGGCCTCTCCTATTTTCTCCCTGGATTAGTGGGTCTGCCTGGATCTAGATGGGTGGTTCTGCCTGGATCTGGATCAGCTATCTCTGGACCTGGTTCTGGAGCCTTGGAATCTTGCAGGGTTGATTTTGAATGTTGAATCTCCCTCTTATATAGGCAGAATGACATCAGAGAATGTTTACAATGTGGTCGGAAGTAATCTGAACATACCCCTTGGATGGGATAGGTCAGGCTATGAGTGTCCCCTCCTCCCTTCGGGTGGATTGGTTCCAGGGAAGTGACATCAATGTAAGTGTGTGTGTTTTATAACTTGCTTTGTTTCACCACAGTTACCTTTACTTAAATAAGTTATGGAACAAAAACCTTATATTTACAATCGTCACCTTCATAAAACTTTACAAGGAAGGTGCCGGTTCAAACGCCAAATCTGTGCTATGCAGCTTCGCTCTTTGGGCACCATTTTGCAGTTTTTCACGAGAGCATTTTATCTAAGATTCTACAAATGGTTACACATAAGTATAATAGTGTCTGGCATATTTTCTCCAAATTTAATATCTGTGCCATTTACGCTTTCCACAGAAATGCCTTTTTACTGCCATTCACATCCACCACATGCCGGGAAGACATACATAGACTTGTTTTGCTTGTCCAAAAATTGCATTAAAGCTGTCATAATTTCACTTTAGTGCTTATTCAGATTATTGAAATAAATATCTTAATGTACACAGTTCTTTAAATCAAATGGGCTGGATTTGTCCCCAAATGTGGGTGGTCTTTCCAACCCCCCAGCCAAAATGTCTTCCCTTGTCAGTTTGCACAGAGGTTCCCTTTGAAGTCCTCCAGTTTGAATGTAGCGGAACTCACTCTTCTGAGGCAAACATAGGGCTTGACTCTTCCTTTGCCCTTGGGAGCATTTCTGCCAGGCAGTCTGAGTGAGCCTGTAATTATAACACTTGTCAGGTCCGTAAGAACAGGGCCCCTGCCCTGGCAGTATCAGTTCACGGGTTCACAGATGCGACATTGGCCTTTAAACCAAACTGGTCTGACAGGAATGCCTGAGCCTCAGCCAGGCTGTTGAAGTTATTTTTGGGGGGAAAAGCACAGAGCACAATATACATATATCTTTGCAGCCCCTCTCCCCAAATGTACAGTTGTGTTTCTGTGCAAGCTACATTATTATTTCCCATTTAGTTTTCAAAATGTTATTTCACTGCTTTGCAAAAGCAGGTTTACACAGGTTAATTTTTTCCCCATGTTCATTGCACACAATGGGGTTTCTTGGCATTAATTTTCTGAAATGCTTTTAAATATCAGGTCAGTTTCTGAAAATAGTTTCTTTGTAACTGACACAAGGCAAGGGAGAGCATCCTTTCTTTGAAGTATTTTGCATGTGTCAGTTTATTTCCAAAAGTAAATGAATGCTGTATTGCAGTAGAAATTTTAATTCTTTGCCTTTCAAGTGATTTCCCAGTACATCAGCTGCTCTGGTTATGTTTTTTCCTCACTTCCTCCTACTCAGCAGAAATAAAACATGCCAGGAAGGATTTCCATGAAGGGCACAACTTTGTGAAAAATGGAATCAAGAGTAAATTGCAAATCCGTCTTGGGTGTCATGTGTGATGCTTTAGTATTGAGCATGACAGAACAGAAAAAGGTGATGCAGTTCTGAACACAGGTCATTTTCTGCTTGATTTAGATGAAAGAAGCAAATGCAGCCATTCTTTGTAGTGGCAGTGTTTAAAGCTTGCCACTCCTGTGCCAGGGAAAGAAAGCACAGCCGCTTTTGGGTGAAAATGTGGTTTTTGTTGTAGGGGGGTTTCTGTTGGGGCTAGAAAATGTACCACACAAAGGCCAACAGAGAAAAGGAGCACAAGTAGAATTGTGCAAACAGGGAATTTGGAGAAGAGAGGAGAAACTGATTGGCAGAATAGATGTGCCAGGGAGGAACGTAGAAAAGAAAGAGGGGAGGACAGATATGAAGGGGCAAAACCATAGGCAGCTTTATAGACAATGGTTTAGAAGTGGAACAGCAATCAATTGACAAAGTTAAGCCATGAGAGAGGGGAGAGAGGGGGTGATCGATGAACGAGGGGGGAAGGAAGCTGGCAGAGTATGCAAATAGTCAACTTAAAAATGGAGCATAAAGAAAGAGCAAAAATGGAGCATAAAGGAGCAAGATGGTGGGTAGAGACCAAAAAGTAAGGCAAATCAGTAGTTGAAGTGGGAGAACACCAGAGTGGAGATAAGAAGCTTGGTAGCATGGAAGGAGAAGATGGGATTAGCCTTACAGATGCTAAAGAGTTAATAGCGGGAGGATTTGGCTATGGCGCCGATGTGCAATGAAAAGGAAAGCTTGGGTTAAAAATCATCCTGCGGTTTCGAGCCGTAGAACGAAATGAGAGAGGAGGAAAGGAAATGGAAGTGGGACGGAGAGGGGTTGGAACAGCGGAAGAAGGGGAGAAGAGAATTTCAGTTTTACAGGTATTTAGTGAGAGAAAATGCATGCTCATTTAGTATTGGACAGCAAGAAGGCTTATGCTGCTCGAAGGTGATCTTTGACCAGGCTTTGCATCTTATCCATGTATTTCCTGCTGTATCACAGGGTTATCGCTGGTCTGCCGACTTCCAGGGCCTTCCCACTCTTCTCTCATAATGTCCAGTACATCTTTTGAGTTTTGGCAATACACCAGCTCAACAGGCAGAATCCAGTAAATGATTGGGGCGACTTTCTGACGGCAAAAAGGGCCCATGGAAATAGATCATTCCAGTCCTTCCCGTCTTTAGCGACCGGCATCCTTAGGATGTGCATGAGTGTCTGGTTAAACCTGTCCACTAGCCTGCTGCTCTGAGAGTGATACACCAACGTTCTCAAGGCCCTTATTTTTAAGAGTTATTTCATCTCACCCAACAACTTAGACATGAAAAAGGTGCCTTGGTCATTGGGTATTTATGAGGGCAAGCCAACTCGGGTGAAAAATGTTATGGGAACCTTGAGCATCACCTTGGTGGTTGGTGTTAGTTCTAGAGGGAAAGCCTAAAGATACCAGGTGCCATAATTAAAAATCCCAAGCATCTAATTGTTTCCTGGCTTGGATGCCTCATGGCCCGACTTTCTCTATACCTATCTCGCAGAATGGGATTACAATGATAGACAATGGCTGGAGGTGGGTCTTGGGTAAATCATTCAGTAAGGACTTCTGGGAGTTGGGGCATTGTGCACAAAACTGTTTGATCTGGGCATACACAATGGACCAGTAGAGTTGGCTGATGATGGTTTTCCACATCTTCTCTACTTCCAGCTGTCCGGCCATCAGGTTGGAATGGGCAAACTCCATCAACACCTTCTGGAATTGTTTTGGGACCACGAAATGGCAATGATTGGAACAGTCCTCTGTTGGGTTTACAGCCATTCAGTACAGGAGCCACTTCCAGTCGATGAAACATGGCTCTTCGGAGTTCGCCTCTCAGGGTCGGAGACTGAATTCTTACCTCACTTCCTTCTTCCATTCCCTCCCACCTCCCAGCCCGTACACCTCCCCTGATAGGCCACTCATTCATCCTCATTGGCCTAGTCCTGCAGCATGTGCTGCGCTCACCCTTCAGTGTCCATCCTCCACGGGTGAGTGTTGCTGGTCCCTGACCCTCCTGGGCCTCTGTTCTGGACCATATTTTAAAATTCTGTTGGCCCCCTGCCCCTTGCTTTTCCCTGCTCCCGACCTGTTCCCTCTCTTCCTTCTTCTGCCACTCTACACTACCTTACCTCGTAATACAGATTGCCAAATGAATGTCACCTGCATCACTCTCTTAGGGAACACACAACACTAGCAATCACCCATTACAACTCTACTCTCAAGCATAGGTATATCAAACCCTCTGTGTCTACTATAAACTAAACTTACTATACAATATCCTGAAACATGCTGCATTGTGAAACTTGGGCCTTCCTCTCGCCATCCATGACTCTCAAATGTAACTGTAACCTCCTCCTCTATATATGGTTAATACACCACTTTCTCTGCGTCACACCCAGCAGAATTATAAACGTTGGCAAGTGCCACACTTGGAACTGTGAATGTTGACAAACGCCACACTTAGATAGAATTGTGAACATTAGCCTGCGCCAGAGCCAGACAGAATTGTGAAGGATAGCAAGTGCCACAATTGGTTAGAATTGTGTGCATTAGCCTGCGTCGCATCTAGATGGGATTGTGAATGTCAGCAAGTGCCACACTTAGAACTGTGAATGTTAGCAAGTACCACATTTAGTTAAATTGTGTACATTAACCTGCATCACATCTAGATAGGATTGTGAATGTCTGCAAGTGCCACACTTAGAGCTGAGAATGTTAGCAAGTGCCACATTTAGATAGAATTGTGAACATTAGCCTGTGTCGCACCCAGCCGAAATTGTGAATGCTAACAAGTGCCACACTCAGATAGAATTGTGAAAATTAGCCTGTGCCGCATCCAGACAGAATTATCAATGATAGGAAATGCCACACTTTGATAGAATTGTGAATGCTAGCAAGTGCCACACATATGATGGTATGGTGAATGATGGCAATTACCACACTTGGTTTGAATTGTGAACATTAGCCTGCATCACATCTAAACAGAATTGTGAATGATAGCAGTGGCCACATTTAGATAGACTTGTGAACACTAGCAAGTACCACATTTAGGATCCAATTGTGAACATTAGCCTGCGTCACATCTAGACAGAATTGTGAATGATAGCAATGGCCACATTTGGTTATAATTGTGAACATTAGCCTTTGTCGCCTTTAGACAGACTTGTGAATGAAAGCAAATGCCACACTTAGAATTGTGAATGCTAGCAAGTGCCTCATTTAAGATGTAATTGTGAAACTTAACCTGCGTTGCATCTAGACAGAATTTTGATTGATAGCAATGACCACATTTAGTTATAATGTGTCCTCCAGACATGATTGTAAATGTTAGCCTGCACCTCTTCTAGTCAGAACTATCAATGTTAGCCAATGCCACATTTAGATATAATTATGTACACTAGCCACTGCCACCCTTAGACAGTTCTAAGTGATTTTATTTTTTTGTAAACATCAGCTCAGCGAACCCTGAAAGCAAGCTAACAGGACCCCGAACTTTTGTTACAACAGATTCTCCCGACCTTTTTCCTCTTTTACAAAAAGATTGGTCAGCAAACCATAAAATACATCAGCCTCAATTATGAGGCTAGAAAAAAAGTCTCCATTATCGTAGCATAGATTAGGGTAAGAAAATTTGTTGCAAGCAACAATCTCATTCTCGTTCTAAGGAATCCGCAGTTCACGTTAATTTTCATTTTGAGACAACATTCTCATTTAGATGTAAAGAATCCAGGAAGTCCCCTATTGCATAGGTTAGTTTAACATTGTGACCAGCAATGACGTATAACCACCAGCTCTGATCGTCGGATTCCACAGGTCGGAAACCTCCTAGATGATGTGTTCGCCGTGAGGTTATCACGGGACATCCAGTTATTAAATGTTCTAAGGTTTCAGTTTTGACGTTGCAGAAGCGACAGAGATTGTCGTTAACTTCCTTGAAATGCCGGAGAAATTGCATCTCCCTGGTCTTCAAAGCGTTTAGACGTAGCCTAAAAAATTGGTTGCAGTGATGTCGCGATGGACAATTTGTTAAATAGCGACACTGAACATTAAGCTTGTGTTCACTGATGCCCGATTTCAATGTAGATGGCATCATCTGTCGCAAATCGCAATTCTGGATCCAGCCCTAGGACTCAAACTTCTTTTTAACATATTAGGGTTGTGAAATCAGATCGGCTAGATTTAAATTAGCATTGTCTAGAACTGCCTCTAACGACGATCGCCAATCGTCTAGGAGACTTGGGCTCCCACGACCTGGAATTTGTTCGAAGATTCGATACGGTGGGGGCAAGGGATTCAGTCTCATCTTTCGCATCACCATCAATGATTTCCACATAACACAGTTATGCATGGAGTTTAATGAAAGTTCATATCAGAGTGAGGTCATCGATATATAAAGTGACAGCCTCAGTACCCGGCGCCAGAATATACCTTCTAGCTTCTGCCAAAACTGGGGTTCGATGTTCCAACCCGATTCAGACCCGAAGGTAATTGCCGGGAGAACCTTTTGGGCATAAAAAATTAGAACTGGGGCGAGCCTGAATTTCCCATAAGACTTGTTTATTTTCAGGCCTTGGATACTGAATTGCGTCATTCGATTGACGAGGTCAAGCTTCCAGTGGTGTTCTCTGAGAGATGTATTAAACTTAATGCTGAGATATCTGATTGAATTTACCAAATTTAGAGGAGTACCATTGATTTTCCACTGGAAGATGTTTGACTTTTTAGTTCCTGCTACCCCAATGGTCATGATCTTAGTCTTTTCTGTATTTAAATCAAGATCGTTCGTGTTAAGGTACTCGTAAAGCTTGGTTAAGAGCCGTTGAAGGCCAATCTGCGTAAGGTCCATGAAGACGAGATCATCGGTGTAGATTATGCGATGAATTTCCGTGTTGTAAATTTTTGGCGGGAAGCAACAAACAGATTGTAATTGGGTTGGAAAATCAGAGACGAACAACTTGAAAAGTTCAGCGGCCAATGGACAACCCTGCTTCACTCCTTTTTCCGTTGGTATTTTCTCTGATTGCCCTGATTTTTTAGGCGTATCCGTATGCTGATATTGGAGTGTAGGGCTTTTATTGGTTGCAGCAGGTTTTGAGGGCAGTTCCAGGTTGACATTTTCTGCCACAGCTTACCTCAGTTGACGCTGTCAAAGGCACCCCGTAGGTCGATGAATGCCAAATATAGTTTTCTTTTTGCCTTCAAAGTTTCAAGTTTCATTGAGTTCAGTATCAGTAGGTTAACTTCTACTCCGACTCCCTTGGTAAATCCAGTTTGACGGACATTGTAGATCTGTTCTTGCATAGACCATCGGACCAGTTTTTGGCGTAGGAAAGAAGCAAAGATATTTCCGATGGTATCCAGCAAGGCAATCGGGCGATAGTTGTTTGGATCGGCCCGATTGCCTTTCTTGTAAATAGGAACGATGATTGCTTCACGCCAGGACTCGAGAAGCAACATTGAAAAGGACAATAAAGAGAACAATGCTTCGATGAAAACTGACGATTGACCGATGTTTTGTTTTAACATGATGTTTGAGATCATATCAGGGCCTGCAGCGTGCAAGCTTTTCAGTGCTCGTATTGCAATCATGATGTCATCCACAGGGATTTGTAAATCCCACAAAGTTAGATTGCTTTGTGGATCAGATGTTGGTTCATTCCGGGGAGCACTAAATATGTTCCTAAAGGCCACCTCCCATTTGACTACTTCAATTTCGTTTGACAAATGCGCAGCGTGTCGTGAGTTTCCTGCATTCAAGAATTCCCATATTTCACGTGTGTTCTTTCAAATATTTGTTTCATTATTGATTCGGTTTTGTCCTGTTCTATTGTAATTTTTTGGGATTTCAACCAGTTCCTATAGTTTTGTCGTCGTAATCGAATTGCAGCATGGAGATCAGAACCACTCATCTTTGCTGATGAAGACTTTTTCAAGGCTCTTATATCTCGTCGCATTAATCTCTTTTTAGTTGTTATCAGTGTAGATGAACGATGTCTGTGAGAGATGCCCATCATCCTGTCGGAGACTTTGATGATGATAAAGTTGACAAGAAGTAGAGCGTAATCAACAGACGGGACTGCGTTTTGATTGAATAATTGTTGGCTCATACTGTCGATTTCAGAGCCATTGATCCGCAGTCGATTGCCCCCAGCGTTGACCAGTAACGGAATTGTGTAACGTGTCCATTCAAGCGTACAGGAGAAATGCAAGAGGTCGTGGTCACTGTTTTTCATCTTACATACTACCAGATTCAAATCCTGGCAAAAAAGATTTTCAGATACCCAAAAGTAATCAATTATCGACTGTGATTTTGAATTTGACCAAGTTGCGCAGGGTGGTTGATCTCCATTCACGTTACCATTGACCATTTTGCAGTTTCGATTTTGCAAAGCAAGAGTCCATGACTGAGCTCTTGCAGTTACTTCTTCGTAGTGGCATAAAACACTGAGTTGAGGGATCAATTTTAAACCATGTACAGTTCAGATCACCACAGAAAATTTTAGAGATGTTCGTGTGAGTCGTCAAAGCCTTGTCGATCAACTGTGCTATGGAAATTAAGAAAGTCTTTGTAATAATTTTGTCAGGATTCCAATATCCGTTTAGAATTAGTAGATGATTCCTTGAAGCTGTATTTTCATCTCCGGTCCGCAGCAGAACACCTTGAACAAAAGGGCTAGAACAGTAGGTGTTCACAATCGACCACCAGGGATAGATTTTTATAAGTGTCAGGAGACCTGAAGAAGGTCTCCCTTTTGAACTTTTAATGGCTGGGTTTAATAAGGTAACATAGCCATCCCTTGATGGGGCTTCACTTAACCAGGTTTCCTGGAGACAGATTACGAAGACTGTTACGCTCACCTCTTTCCACGGGGGCGCCACCCAGCAATCGGTGTCCAGGTATCCCTCCCTACGATGCCCAGTAGTGACCAGCGGAAGAATCCTGCCAGAAATACAGGTAAACAATGTTTAGGACCGGGTAACTGGGATTAACAGTCTCCCACCACCCGGTATGTCTGCGGTCCCTCTGGGCTTCCTCTCACTTTGTTCTTGATATTGGCGGGTTCTCCGTCCTGCTGTCTAGGCAGGGGCGCGTGGTGCTTTGCGGGCAATGGCGGTCGAGTTATTTCACTGATGCCGGCCCGACGTGAGTCTTTCAGATAGGTCTTATTGCTATGATGTTTTGCTGTCCTAGCATGCCTTTCTGGAATTAACAATGTCTTTTTTCTCTTCCTTAGGTATGTGGAAGTCCAATTCGTGGGGAAGATTGGTTTTGGGGTTCACTGGTAAGTATAGCGTTTTTGGAGTGCCTAGACGTGGCAAATTGGTGCTTAACACAGCGCTAAGGTGCCTTGCCTTTGCTAACCTGTTATCTTTTGTCTTCACAGGTCGTGGTGCTCCGCCAGAATGTAGAATTCCAGAGATGTTGTGGAATGAAGTGCGAGTGGGACGGTAAGCCTTTTGGCGGAGTTCGTTAACTGTGTAAAATGTCTAAAGCCTTGTCTTTCCCTTTCTGCAGGTCCGTCGATCCGAAGGAGCGCTGGTTCCAGGATGCCGGTCGGAAGAGCTGAGAACCGCTAATGATGGAATTCAGGTAAGCTGCAACCTTTTCTAATGATGTCTTCTTTCTTTTTCTGCAGATGCTGTTTATCCGAGGTTTGTGGCTGAAGCTGAACGCGCTGAGCGTCACGTTGCAGTATTGAAAACTAACGCGAAGCGTGTCAGTCCAGTCGGGCGTGGTTTAAATAGCTTCAAGAAAGAAGTCCAGGTAAAAGAGTTCCAAGGTGCCACACCCAAACCATCCATCTGCAAGCCAGGTTCCAAGAAGCCTGATTCTGTGGATGCTTCCACATTGAATGACAGTAACAAAAAGTAGTTCCAAAGCACAAACTCATTATTAAGTGTGAGCCTGGCGCCGAAATTCACACAGTTGGTCACTTGCAACCGATCGTGGCTATTTATAATTCTCTGGATTGGTTGGGTTGTCGTAGGCATGAGTGAATCGCCTTTGAGAATTAATGTCGCCTTGGTGTGGATAAGCAGACGATTTCATAGCTTTGCGTATCTCAGCACGTCTGTCGTTCTGATGCTCGTGGTCCTCAGATCTCGATTTCGTCTTTTCTATGCTTGAGTGAGTGGAAGATGGTTCAAGAGTTATGTCAAAGCCGAATACAAGCAGTTCTTCGGAAGCCTTCAAAATTGTGTTACGAACCGAGGCAGAGACAATGTGAAGAAGAACCTGATCACAGCCTTTCTCAGTCACGTACTGGACTATTTATATATCGTCGGACGTGATGGTACGAAGTAGAGGAATACAGTTGAAAAGTTTCATCACGTTGTGACGGTTCAGATTTAGTTCTCCGTCATCTGAGTGGAGGTTTTGTAGTCGCAATTTGCAGTTCGCAAACGTAACGTCCGGTTTTGTGGACTTTGCTTGTTTTTGGTTTCTTCTCACATCATCATTAGTCTCCTGATCGTGGAGCTCTGCTTGCTCGGGAAGGTTATCAGAGTAAGTAGATAGGTCACATAGGTCAGTAACAGACCCGGGAGACCCAGTTGCTGACTCTTCAATTTCTGATTCAACTCTACCTCGTTTTCTTGGAGGTGCAGGTAAACGACAATGCGTTTGAGACGAGAGATCATCAATTTCTTTACCAGTTGCAATCTGGGAATTGGAGTTCTCCTTTCTGCTGAAAAGCCCAGGTTTTGTCAAAGGCACCATATTTCTGATATATTTCCTTTGTTTCGTAAGACCTTGGGTTCCCTTTAGAGCTTTGACTTCCTTTTGTTGATTTTAGCTCCTGTGATTGTTTTTTCCTTGCTGACATTATTGGGGCAGGCTTCCGGTTTGGAGCTATTGTTTTTTCATTTCCCTCGAAAATCCCAAACGAGACCAAGTGAATAGCTGGGACATTGCTTGGGTTTTGACCAGACCTTTGTTTATTTGCCTGAGTGTCTTGATCAGGAAGCTCGATCGTAAGGTCATTCACAATTTGTGGAACATTTTCGAGGTTATTTTGCAAAATGTTAGAGTTTAGTTCATTTTCGTTTAAATGTAGAACTTCTTGTGAAACAGGACTGCCAACAGCTTAGTCCAGAATTACCATTTGTATGTCATTTTTTTTGTCATTCTTGACCATGGCTTTTTTCTTCACATGCATCGTAATGGATTGAGGAGCAAGTTGTTGTGAATTAGCTGGCATGTTGTTATGAGTCGAGGAGACCGTTGAATGTCGCATCCATTTGACAGCTTCGAGTAGACCTTCAGACAAGGTGTTATTCTGACAATGATGTTGAGTGGCTAAATCGCTCAACCTTTCTTGCCAGCGAGTTGTTTGATCTGCTTCACGTAGTAGCTGTTTCTGAAGAAATAGGTACACAACTTTAAAAGTTATCCATTTTTTCTTTTAGAGTTGATATAAGTGAAGACTTATCTTTGAAAGCTTCAAGAAGGTATTCATACATCTTCAAGAAAGGCAGCAACGCAGTTGATGAGGCTGCGAGAACGTTGTTGTAAATCTGCATCGCTGCTGCCGACGAGAGACTGGGTTTAGAACTCGTGCCAGTATTCTTGTCTGTGTTTGAATGCGTGCTGTTTACCGTATCAGTGTGAGGGTTACTTGTTAAAGATGTATTCACCACTGGAATCCCATGTGAGTCTCTCAATGAAAAAGTTGAGGTTGGACGTGTGCATGTAATTCGCGGAGTAACTGAATAGGCATTTCTGTTTCGTGGTCCATGTAATTTTGTATGTACAGCTTGCTGAGAGCCATCCTCGATGGCACATTTCCTGGCAGCCTCAGTACTTGGCGTTCTCATCTGCGCCCCATGTACTACAGGTGTATTCTGGTTTTGTTTAGATTGTATTTCGTTGCCCTGAGCGCCAAGGTGCATGCTAAAATTCGGAGATGGCTCCGAAGAGCAAGACTTGTGAATGGTCGGCGGGACCACCGAACGGTCGGGCAGAAAAGGAAGTGACTTTTCCATCATCACAGTATTAACCGTTTGTTGAATTGCATTTGAAGCAGTCTTTTTTTTAGCAAGATTATGTCGGGTCTTTGGAGTAGATTGTACTTATCAGAGACCGCCTGACTCGTGGCCTGAGTCTTCACCCAAGGCTCATTTTCAGTGGCACAGCCTGCAGAAGAAGAGCTCTCCCGCAGCATTGCGGCAGTCGCGTGCCTTGTAGTCGGACAAGCTGCACAAAAAGAGCTCTCCGGTGATGTTACAACATTCGCATGAAAAGCGGAAACATTTGGCCCAGGCTGAAGCCCGGTCTGATGCAAAATAACATCCTCATCTTGTGAAGCCTCCATTAATTCGGCATCAGTACAGTCAAAGGGTGAGAAGAAAACATCAGCAGTTTCAGGGGTAAGGAAGGACGTCTCTTTGTTTGCCATTGCTGGCGGAGGGGATCTGTGTGGTGCAAGCGGTAAGTCTTTCAAAGTGAGAAGTTTTTCATGCTGTTTGCTGCTTGGCATTTTACAGTTCTCAACATTCTGGGCTGCATCAGCCAAGATCTTTCCCAAGATCGGCACCTCACTGGGTGTCGTGATCAAACCAGTCTTGAGTATTTCAGTTTCAGACTGACAGACTGACAAACAGGGGCTCGGATCGCATTTCTCCCCCCCTCATGGGAGTCCAGCTCTTCCGAATCCTCCGTGAATGTGGGAGCCGTTCTAGACACCACCGCTATTCCCGGAGTGTTTGAATTAATCGGAGTAACCGAGGTGAATGAGGGCTCTGGTGAGACGGGGGGTCGGAGGTTAATGATGGTAAGACGCTTACCTTCGAGGTTTTGGCAGTTGTGTCAGCTTTCAACGCGGTCCACAGGTTCTGCATACAGCATTGCTGCAAAGTTTTACGCCTCAGAGCAGGCCCCTCATGGCCCGTGATCGCTGTCATTAATGATGCAGTCCCGTAGCAGCCCTGAGCGGACTGGGGCAGACTGGGAACTGAGCCAGAACGCCGCACCGCGCTCCACTCCCACAAAGCATTTTTAAACAAAACCACAAACGCAGGACTCACAGGACTCTCCCTCGTAGTGCAGCTCCTCTGGCAAAATGAATGCTGTGACTCGGGCAGACTGGGAACTCAGCCGGAACTCCGCGCCACGCTCCGCGCCCACAAAGTGTTTTTAAACACAAACACAAACGCAGGACTCGCAGGGCTCACCCTCGCAGTGCAGCTCCTCTGGCAAAAAGAACGCAGTGACTGGGGCAGACTGGGAACTTAGGTGAATATTAAGCTGCATCACACCTAGGCAAGATTGTAAATGTTAGCCGTTGCCAAATTTAGATAGGACTGTGCATGCTGGCTCACATCAACCCACTTGACTCAAACCTAGAAAGTGCCCACTGTGATAGAACTATGAGTTTACTAGTCTGCGTCAAAAAGTATTTGAAATGTGCATTGCCCTAACACTTAGAAACTATTAGCATTGCTTTGAACCAAACCTAGAAAGTGCCCACAGTGATAGTACTGTGTACTTACTAGTCTGCGTCGCACACTTTGTGACTTGTTACATTGGTCTTGTTACATTGATTCAAATCTAGAGGATGCACACTGTGATGATACTGTCATTTATTAACATGCTTAGGAATTGTTCTTGTTCACTTCTAGAAAGCAACTTTAACTCACATCTTGAAGTACCCCTGATATAGCACTGTGACGCACTTGCGTGTACTACACAATTACAATTGCTCTCACTCGCTCGACTCACAACTAGAAAGGGCCGCCTGAGATAGTTCTGTAAGTTACTTACCTATGTTTAGATCATAACTCAACCCATACTCTCACCCCCATATCACTATACTTACTCTCTACTCTACACCATCACTCATTTAGAGTACAGCTATACCCCTCGAGCAATTTCGGCCTAGCTGCTCAGATACAAACATTACCCCATAAACACCTCATCATTCAAATAAAATGCACCTATACCCCATGACAAACTGGCCTAGCTGCGCACATAAGTGTCCTACAGGCCAAACGCAGCCAAAACCCAGTCTTGGTGTCCACCCGCCAGACTGCAGACATTCAACTGATATCAATAACACCACACCTAATGCTAGGATGCAGTCAATTACACCAGCTGCACACATAACTGGTGCACCCAAGCACCCTATGACACCTTATTCTCTCAACTGACCTGGACTACGGTCCCCGAGGGCGTTCAACCTACCAGCGCTTTGAGGTCATACCAATGATATATAGAGCGCTATATAAATGCCAAATAACATAACATAACAGACTGACCCCACCAAATTAGGCCATTACCACATATGACTACTCATCATGTTGCTTTACCCGTGTGATGCCCCGTAAATAAATACCATGCCACAGTATAGAAATATGTCTAGACTTGCCCCACTGCTGTAGGCCAGTACCACATAAGAAACACTCATCATGCTGAATGAACCCTTGATGCCAAGTAAAAAGGGCCATGCCACAGTAAGAATATGTCCTCCTGGCTGCCGGCCATCCACCCCTCATCAGAGGCCTGCCCCCCTGGCTCGGCACACATGCTTCAACATTCATACAGAATCATTCATTCCTCATTCACTTGCACATATATACATCATTCTGTCTTAGTTCACCCTCACATTCACATGCACAACCATTCATTCACATTGACCTGTGCACTCTTACAGCATTCATACACTTTCTAATTCACCCACGCTCTTACAAACACAAACCTTTGCATGCACAGATACATGCATACACATACTTGTTTAATGTTTTTTATCTGCAGCCTTAATTCGGATTCCAGTCCACTTGGCTTATGCTGCCTGCTGCAATGAAGGCCATCCGGCTCTCATGCAGCATACAGCAGGAATGAGGAAGCAAAGAGTGGTCTTGGCTTCTGCACATGGGCAGTGAATCTGGAGCACCCCCACCAGTCTGCTCCTCTTCCCCTGGATGTGCAGGGATGCGTAAGAGCACTCTCTCATACATTCAACCCCGAAGTACCCCAGTGGGCCATGCAAGGCTCGGGAAGCAATACACCCCTGGCTTGGCAGGGCTCATTGGGCATGCACCCTAGAGCACTGAGAACTGTCAAACAGAAGACATGTTTTCCTTTGATAGTTAAAGCCAGCCAAGGAGAGCTCCCTCAACTGCTTGCTGCGGCTGGGAGAGTGCACCGTATATTTGTTGCTGGCTCATCTAAAACGAGTTGTTCATGGACGCCCCATCTGCCATTATGGACGAAAAGCCCCTGATCCTTGTTATCATGTCCCTTCATACCCCTCTCCTCTGCGTGTTCGGTCGAGATTGGAAGACTTTGGAGATACGGTGCAGTTTCTTGCAGTGGCTGCTCATGTGTACTATTTCAAGGCAGTCCTGGAGTTTGTGCGGGTTGCCTTCACAGTGTGAGCATGTGTACTTGGATACTCAGGGTCTCTTCCTTGTTGATGTTTCTCAGGCACCTCTAGGCACGTGACTGGGTGTGTGGCATCCTTGCTGCATCGCTTGCAAATACTCAACCTCGTATACCCTGTCTGGTGGTCAGCTGACCTGGACATGGTTGTAGTGCTGGGAGGCGCTGAATGGCAGTTTTGAAAACTGTTAGTGAGATGGGACATTAAACCTAGTGAGCTATTGACCCCCCCTCCCTGCCCTGACCCACTCCTCAAGCCCATCGGCTGAGATGATTTTACGCCTTCCTTTGGCCCATTAGATGCTCTTTATCACCAACCCACGAGAGGCGGAGCCAGGATTGTGTAACAAGTGAGGCCTGGAGCTAATGTGGTGGGGCCCACACTAAGAAGAGCCCGCAGAAGGAAGTGGGCGTGCTCTGCCCCCGGCCAAATGCACAGAAATGACCGAACATAGTGAGGAAGGGGGAACCAATCAAAGGTATAGGTTTGGGCCTTTTCTCCTGAGAATGGTTTTTGAATAATGCTTTAAAATGGAGCATTTCACTGTACACTTTCTGTGATAAATTAGGCAAAAAGCCACACAGTGTACAATCGGTTTTGTGGGGTAAGGCGTAAAGTACATTAGATGTGAAGTCACCACAATGCACAGGAGCATTTTCTAATGCATGCTCATAATGCCTTTGCCCACCATATGCCAGTGCTCTGCAAGTGTAAATAACATGTCCATTCTGGCGCAGTTATATATGCCACTATTCCTACATACGAAAATACTCATGGTTGCTTTGTCCATAATGCCAGTAAGGCAAGTAGGTACTATAACAAAGCATGTTTATGCTGGCTCTGCCAATATTTGAAAGTATCCCCATGTCAGAACATGCTCCTGTTAGCTTTGCCTTCATGCTAGTTATAAAAAGGCCATATAATAGCAAGAAAACATATCCTTGCTGGCTACACAAAGACCCCATCCACAAACAAGAACTCTCATCATGTTGTATTTTCTCCCGAACGGCAGGAAATAAAATCATGCCACAGTAAAAAAAAATGATGCCTTGAATGCTGCACAAATGCCCTACCCCAATGTAAGAAAACGTATGTTGCCCTTGGGCTTAATATCAGTAATAAAATGCAATTCCACAGTATGAAAACAGGTCTTTGCTAGCTAGCCGTTAAGATAGCTCAGTGGGTTGAGTACTCAATGTTGCAAAATGAGTGTGATTCGCAAGTTCAAATCCGGGCAAGGCCAACTCAATCTTTCATCCTTCTTGTGTTTGTAAATGAGTGCCAACTTCAGTTGGGTGAAAATTGCATGTAAATACGTTCTCTGTACAATGCCACAGTAACAAACATTGCCTTGCGGGCAGCACACATGCCCCCCAAGTAAGAACACTTATGTTGCCTTTGCCCTTACAACCAGTAAAAGAAATGCCAAGCCACAGTAAGGAAACATGCACACTTGTGATCTGTGTCACTCGCACTGGTCCCGGTTTGGTGGGCTGTGCTTCTTTTATTTTTTCAGTCGCGTCATGACGTGTTACGTCAGGATGCCTCTCTCTCACTGCTCTACACCACATCCCTGCCCAACTTGGATAATAAGACAAACAAAACGTTCAGCTCACAGTTTGCTGACCAGTTCCATTCAGAACTAAACTCCTGAGCTTCGTGGGCGGCTGCGGCCCCACTCTCAGTGAGTAACTCGGTCTGCTTTCACGGGGTACTTCACGGGGGTCATTCTGGACCTCTGCCTGTTTCTGACAGGGGTTTGAGGATGGCTGAACAGGACTCAGAGGACTGTGCATAGATTCACAGTGTCTATTTCCTGTCCCTCTCATCAGGGTCTCCACAAACTCTCTCGCCCTGGTGTCAGTTTAGGTGTTGGCCCAGCACTTTCCGAAAGTGCAATACATTTTTCATCACTGCCTCTTGCTCTCTCCTGGCTGTCACCATACCATGATCATTGCTCGTTTTCATCCAGGGTTGTGGTTCATATGACAGGCCCAAGAGTGCCTCAAGGGGTCAGGTTGCTGGGGTGGGCTCTCCTGACCCTGCTTTTCCTCTCATTCCTGGTTTTTCTGTTCCCCTCCACTTGCTCATTGTTGACGTCCGGTGCTGTCCATCTGGGGTGAACGGGAAGCCCCACTTGTATGAGGAACCCAAACATGAGGGCTGACCTGTGTTGAGGAGTGCGGTGTCTGACGCTGTTCTTTTGCGATTTGTATCACTTTGTTCAATGAGGCCATGAAGCGCTCAACGTCCCCGTTGGCCTGGACTAGTATGGGGTGATCATGTGATGCTGTATGTTCAAATTGTCTGGGAACCCCTGCTTTTCCCTACCTTTGAACAGAGGACCAATGTCGCTCATTTTTCTGTGTGAGGCAGTGCACGGCACACATCTTCTCCAGCAGCATTATCACTGATGTGGCATCAGTGGACCTTTCCGGCTCAACCTCTGGATACCTGCTGAACTCGGCCACTGCCACCAGCAGGTATGCATCGTTGGCCACCAATCAAAGGTCTATGATGATCGTGTCCCACCTCTACTGGCTGCATGGGGGATTCACAATTGGATCTGGGAGTGCTTGTTGTTGGGTCGTTTGGCATGCTGCACAGGCTCCTACTACCACCACCACCGTTTGTTGCATGTTTGGGAGCCACACTCTCGATTTGAGGAAGGCTTGCACTTTGATTATCCCTTGATGGCCTTCATGGGCTAGCCGAGGCTCTCGTTCTTCTCGTGCTGTTTGCATCACAATACGGTGATCCTTCAATATAATTCCATCTGTTTGAGGCAGATAGCTAATGGCGCACTCCAAGCAAACCCTGGAGCAGTTCTTGGGCTGGCAGCGTGCAGTACATTGTCGTTGCCAGAGAGTTTCTCCAGTTGCCTTATAGGATGGATTCTTTCACGAGCTGGAGGCACGTGTCTTGTGCAGTTTCACTCATGATTTTGTTTAGTTTCATTAGTTTGGGTCAGGGGCATGCAACCACATGGCAGACATGCTCATCTGTCTCCTGTATCACTTTTTGTTCTGCCGGCTGCTCAGGGGTGTCGGGACAGATAGTCCGCTGCGTTGTCACCACTGGATCGGTATAGTACCTTGATATTGAAAGGTTGTAACTGCAGCATCCAGCGTACCAGCCTCACCAGAGGGTGTGGGGCTGACCCCTTGAAGATCAGCACAAGCAGCTTGTGGTCTGTATAAATGGTAGCATGGTGTCCCAGGAGGTACACTTGAAAATGTCGGCACCCCTACAAAATGGCAAAGGTCTCTCGCTCAATGTCTGCATAGTTTTGTTCAGTCTTTGTCAGTGCCCAGTGAAACACTTGTGTATAGGCGCGTTACAAATGCCATATCATATCATATCATAAAAGTGCTGGGGTGTGTGATTCCCTCTTGGTCCATTTGGGTGAGGACTGCTCCCAACCCCAATGGGCTGGCGTCCACCAATAGTTCTGTTGTACAGGCCGTGTTGAAGAACGCCATAGTAGTGTTGTCCGTGATCAAATCTTTTATTTGCTATGCAATGGTGTGCTCTTTTTCCCCATGTCCACAGCACATCTTTCTTGGTGAGGCCTCATAGGGGTGCTGCGACCATCGCTAAGTCTGGTATGAACCAGCTGCAGTATCTAGCCATACCCATAAAGCTCTGGACCTCTGTTGTGGTGGTCGGCGGTTTTGCACTCTTGACATCTGCTGCCTTGGTCAGGGGCCACACCGTTTGCGTTGAAGACATATCTGGAAAATGACAGCTCCCTTTTTTCAAACTCAAATTTTCATCTTGTTGGGTCAAAGCCAACTCTTCTAGCTGTTGCAGTACCGCTGCCAGCAATGTGTTGTGCTCTTCCTCTGAGGTACCGTATACTATGATGTCATCACTGACATTCGTGGCGTATCTTGTTCTGGAAGACCTCAGCCGTCGATGAAATGCTGAAGTTGAGTTGGTGGTACCTTCGGAGCCACAGATGCGAGGAGAAGGTTGTGATGAACCTCGACTCTTTGGCCACCTTGATTTGATGGTAGCTGGATCGGAGATCTAGTTTGCTGAAAACCTTGCAGATCTCGTTCTGGAAGACCTTAGGTGCTGATGAAATGCTGAAGTTGAGTCAGTGGTACCTTCGGAGCCCCAGATGCGAGGAGAAGGTTGCATGTACCTCGGCTCTTTGGCCAGCTTGATTTGATGATAGCCAGCCTGGAGATCTAGTTTGCTGAACACAGTGGCAACCATTAAGTGAACGATTAATTCAGCGATTGTGCGGGTGATGTGATGCTCACGTTTGATTGCGAGGTTGGTGAGCCTCATGTTGATGCATACACGTTCGGCGTTCTGTTGCTTTTATTCCTTGGTGACCACCATCGGGGACACTACGGGGTGGGCCGAAACATCTTCTCAATTATATTCTGCTCTTTCAACTAATTTAGTTCTGCTTCCACAGCCACTCACATATATTTCGAAAGGAACTCTCCTAGGGCAAACTGCTTTTGGCTCGACTGTGGGGTCTATGTGCAGCATGGTTTTTCTGACAGCCGGTCCCTTTAAAGAGTTTTGCATGTTTTTCTAACAGCCTTTCGATGACCGGCTTTTTTGCAGGTGAAAAGCAAAATGAACGAGCTTTTGTTTTTCTGCTGTTCTGCTGCTTTGCAGTGTCTCTATGACTGCGTCAGTGACAATTATTCTGGTGCGGCATGCTTCTCCGTTGTAGGTAGGCTACTTCAGCTTTGAAAGAACCCTTGACCAGGAGCGGCTTTTTGCTGCCATCTGCCTAGAGCCAAACCATTTTGTGGTGTAGCTGGCAGCTCTCTGGCATTGTCTTAAAATTGTTCAAAGGCATCTCCTTCACAGTGGCCCTGGTGTCTATGACCACTCTCCGACTATTCGCTGTCCTCACTGTCGCTGTCACTCGGTTAGGTCTCACCCCATTGTTCTAGCTTTCCCTTTCCGATTCTTTTGATAGATTGTTTTTGGTGTCCGGGGATCTCCTGAGATCTCCTGTAGGGCTCCAGCTGGAACTTGGGGCTGAAGCAGACCGCGGCGAAGTATTTCTCTTCCTGCACTTGTGGCATGTTGCTCCAATGGCTGGGCACAGTTCATCTTCGCACCATTTGCGCGAGTGATGTGTCTGTGGGGGGCATTTTGTGAAAGTTGGAGCTCTCCCTTTGGTGTACCCCACTGTGTCATTCGTGGCAATGCTCGTGTAGGGCTTCTCTGCATCGATCGGCAGCCAACTCATGGCCACCTCCATAGCTGCTATCTGAGAGTCTGTCCTTTCTCTCTGTCGTCCCATCTCCAGAATTCGTTCGAGGTACACGTTTCTCTCTGATAGGATGACTCTCCTGAGATTTTCTGACGAGGTTGTAGGGATGATTTGTTGTCGCACGGAGAACCATGAAAATTGTAAATTTTCTCTGAGGGCCTCTACCGCACCATGCTCAGTTGGAATCTCTCATAATCGGGATTCAGCGAGGGGTTGAACTTGTTGCTGAGTGCTGTTCTGGCCGCTTGGTAATCATCTTCCAGACCCCTGTAAGCCAGGGCATAGAACAGACGCTGGGCAAGTGTTCCCAGATTCAAAATGAGGAATGTGTGTTTTTCCTCCTGCCATGATTTTCTTTGATTTGAGGTATAGCTCAAACAGCTGAAACCACAGCTCCCACAGTGCGGCGGCTCCTTCGGTGTATGTTTCAAAAGGCTTCATGAACGAGTATTGTGATGAGTGTTCTCACACGTGACTCTCCTGGTGACCCATAGGCATTGCTACGTGCCGGTGGGGACTGCTGCTCTCCCGACATGCTGCCTGTAGGCCACAACACACATTTTTCCACCCTTTTAGATATGCGTCACATGTGTTCTGGTTGCCGGTGTATTGTTCTGTCCTCCTCCCCTCTTGTCGCCTTGCAGGGTTACAACTGTGCAGGCCTTGAAGAGGCAGGTGCTGGCATGCATTTGCAGGCGTGTGTGGTTGATGTTACAAAGAAGGTAGCAGGCGCTCCTCTGCAGAAAGAACATGGCATGATAACCTGTTCTGAGATGAGAGTTTGCAGCACACGCTTTTGAGGTGTGTGGTTGATGTCATGCGGCAGCCCCTGGATATCGTATGCCCGGCCTTCATACTTGTGGGTGAGGTGTACTGCTTCCCCAGGTGTTATCGCTGGCATGCCCCATCGAATTGGTTGATGCACCATTGCCTTTCACACTGCTGGGGCCTCGGGAACGAGTGGCCCGCTACACGTGGCAGCTTTGAGCTGCTCAGCACATGATCTTGTGGGTGTGGGTAGCATGACCACTTCGTCGTCAGTGTGCTGTAGCCACAGGGCGGGCCTGAAGGGGCCGGCCACAACCCAGAAAGAAAGACACGCTCACGTGTTAGTTGTGTCACCCGCACTGGTTCCATTTTGGCGGGCCATGCTTCTTTTATTCTTACAGTCGCGTCATGACCTGTCATGTCATGACGCCTCTCTCTCACTAGCTCTGCACCACATCAATGATGTTTTTCTCACCTTGAATAGCGGTGCATATGCTTATTTTTGAAGTTTAAAAGTAAGTAAATACACCACTCTTCGAGGTGAGAAATTTGACAGGTTCTTGCCATCTGAGCCCGGGTTGGGCATCACAGCAGAGTGATGCCTGCTGCCTCCAAGCGGGAGGGCTAGCTCTAGCCTGGCACTGTCGATGGGTGATGCATGACATCACCTGCACATATATATGTGTGTGCATGAGAGTAAGCTTCCAGCATCCACCCCAATGGGAGCCGATTCGCATTAAAGAATGTGACAGCGTCCATAACGCAACTCTTAGCAAGCCAGGTTGCAAAAAGAAAGATGCAATACAGGCCTAGTTGGTATCATACAAAAATGTTGACTCCAAAAGTCCGGCCAGTACAATTACTGCGCTTTTTCCACGTACCAAAATTCCGATGAAGAATGTTGGTAGGAGGCAAATGTGGGATCTAGGCAAAAAAATTGAGGGGACTGGACTGGAGGTTGCGGGGGTGTTCCCTGCTCCCGTTGTTCAGTGTAATGGGAGATTGAGGGTGTGGGTGTATCCCCTGCTATCCATCATATGGATAGCAGAGGCCAATAAAGTAAAACAACATTTTAAAAAAAGGGACCGTTCAGCGCCAGTTCTGAGCTACGTTAGTGGAAGGGAACTGATGCTGCAGGAACAGAGATAAGGCGTTCCTTTCCTTCCTTAGATGATGGCCGGTGTCTGGGCATGACGACGTGCTGCTGAGATGAGTAGCGCTAAAGGTGAGTGAGAGCGCGATGCGCGATGCGTCCCTTTCGTATTTGTATTGAACTGAGTACTTTTTCTGTGTCTTTTAGGTGCCGCGATGTTTTCAGCGTGGATGCCGGTTATGAAGAAGAAATGCGATGAGTAAGCGCGGTATGCGGTGCCTCTAGATGTTTCCACGCTAACCTGGAGTGTCTTTTCCCTCTTGCAGATGGATGAGAAGTTCCAAAGACAGAGTTCCCCCAGAGCAGCTGGGATTCAGGTAAGCGTTTGAAACTCGTACAGTTTTTAAAAAATAAGCGAAGATTTGCTGAATGCTTACTAATGCCTTTTTTCTGTTCTTTTCCCTTTTCCTTAGGAAGCGGAGTGCCGGGATGGGAATGACATCGCCGAAGATGCCCGCAGAACAGAAGGACCGATGAATGATGTTAAGGCTATTCCTAACAGTGTTATTGTTCTTGCAGGAGCTGAGCGCAGAAGAAAGATGCAGGCCTACTGGAGACCGATCCGAACACGGTGAGTGTCATGCTGCAGGTGCAGAAAACACAAAGCATGTTTCTCAGCCTGGGCGTGGCTTAAACAGTCTCTGGGTATCCCAGGTTTCTCTGGGCTGAACCACTCCCAAATGACTAGACTGCACATGCAGTTCTGGGAAAAGAAATATGTGGGGGCATCCATCTTGTCCCCATCAATGCACTACAAGTCCAATCCCCAATG
Organism: Ambystoma mexicanum; assembly: GCF_040938575.1. Lineage (NCBI taxonomy): Eukaryota > Metazoa > Chordata > Amphibia > Caudata > Ambystomatidae > Ambystoma > Ambystoma mexicanum. The sequence goes on from NC_090924.1 coordinate 1,393,543,744, forward strand.
TTATCCTATGGGAGTGAGTGAGTCTGGTGCCACAAGCGCCAGGTCTGACTCCAAGTGGGTCTTTGGAGGGATGGAGAGGCCATTGAAGGCCATGTAGGTGATCGTGGCCTGGCTCCAGCCTGACATCTTGGAGGGCTGGGGACATGGGGGGGCAGGAATCATGACATACAAGGGCGGTGCAGCACAGTACACAGTAACAATTAAATGAGAAAATTAAAGACATCTAGCTCCTGCCTCCGGCGATCAACACAATGAAAAGAGATAATCCCATTATATTGACAGCCCAATCAAATATATGGATCCATGGAATACCAAGCTAAGGGTAAGGGTTCACTATTTATTTGTATTCCTTGGGACTCAATTGTGGGAGCCATCTCAGCGCGGAGCTACACACAGCTACAGTAATAACAGTAATACAGTAATAGATTATCCTTGTAAAAGGACCACAACATCATTAAGAAATTAGTAACCAGCAATCTTCCCATATGTTACTGCCTATTAGTATCGGGCGAGGGCACAATCAGAATGAAAGAGTCATTCTGATTGGCCCTCGCCGAGGCATTACCTGGCCGAGAATCCTTTGATTCTCGGCCGGGATTCCAGCCGCCTTGTCCTTGCCGGGGGGCGTGGCAGCCCCTCAGCCAATGAGGAGGCTCGAAGCAGAGCCATCCCCGCTTCGAGCTTCCCCACAGCTGAGAGGCTGCCTTCGCCCCCTGCCGTGGACTCAGGTAAGGCTTTAGTTTTTTCCCCCCTTTCCCCACTTTCCTCCCTCCTCCCACCTCCCTGCCCTCCCTGCCCCACTTACCTTCTATCCCTTGGTCCCCAGTGGAGGATGATTGGCAGCCTCCCAGTGTGTAGAGACTCGGAGCAGGGCCATCCCCGTTACGGGCCTCCACACGGCTGGAGGCTTCCATCGTCCCCCGGCGGAGACCGCTGTACGTTTTTTTTTCTTCCCCTCCCTTCTACCCTCCCAACCCCACTTACCTTATCTTTTTTCAGGAGCGGACGCATTGGGGACGCTTCTGTTTCCAGCGCGTCCACTCCCGATGGCCGCCATGGAAAAAGAAAACGGACTCCATTACGTAGCAGCATTTCGCGAAAAAAAAAAGCTTTCAGTGCCCTGGTTGTGGTGGCCCGTCTCTGGTCACCGGGGCAGGCCACAGATCGTGTTGGAATCCCCGACACGGCTCGCAGATGCTGCGTCCATGCAGCGTACCATGGGCAGGGATCTCCGGCACCTGGATAACCCGGCTGGGCTCACCCCGACAGTGGCTGGCTAGGGCCTAGAGACACCCAGGCAAAGTTCGCCAGCCAGGCCGCGACCACGTGGCGATAGGCCCCACCAAAGAACACACACAGAACAAGGTACCACTTCCTGGGGCTCTGCTGCACTGCCCTCTGCGTGCCAGCAGAGCGCCTTTTATTAGAGAAGCGTCATGACATCGTCATGACGCTCTCTCACATGGAAACACTAGACCAACACACAACATCCCTCCTTTATTATAACAAAGAAAATCATGCCCCACTGCAAACTGGCGACCCTCTGCGGGTCCAACTGGGTGCATTCTAGTCCGCGCATCCACTGTGCCCCTACATCATCACTGCAAACATTGGATGCATTCCAGTCCGAGCACCAACTTAACATCTACTCACAAACTTAAACTGTTATCACAGTAACCAATAGGTGTGTTCCAGTCCGCACACCACGGGGCCCGACCGCGGGCTGTCTGAGCTCAGAATATTCCGGGATCGAACTGGCCAGTGGCGCTGCTGCAGGACAAGAAGAATACATTTTCTTCGTCTTTCTCCTCTCCCATGTCATATTGCATTCTCCTTGGATCTTCCACCACTTGGACGGCCACGACTCTGGGGGTCTTTCTCCCCTTCGACTCACTCCCCCCTGATGTCCCCACCAAGTTGGCTGGAGTCGGGCGGGGCACACCGGTGCAAAGTGATCCACTTTCCCGCACCTCCCACAGATGTGTCCTCTCGCAGGGTAGTCCTGCGGGTGTGGAAGATCCCACCCACACTGATGGCATATTGGGGCACTGGGGTCTCTTTGGCCAGTCCCCCCTCCTCATGGGTTTTCCTCCTTGCCACTTGCCGACAGTGGCCACTTCCTCGAGCTTGACTCGCTGAATGGGGACCTCCAGCTTGAGGTGGTGTCTGGACGAGTCCATGACTGAGGCTCGCACCTCCGCCAATTCCTGGGCACGGCCGAGGTCTAGTATTCGGATGAGGGTCAGCGTCGGATCCCTCAGGACTTCTTTGTGTAGCTTTGAAGAGCTGCAGCCATAAATGATCTGCGCTCTGATCTCGTCCCCCTCAAAGTTTCCCAGGTCGCAGGACAGTGCAGTGCCACACAGCTTCCCATGGAACGCATCGAGGTGCTCCCCTTCCTCCTGCCTCGCACACCTCATCCTGATCCGTACATAGTCCCTATTGACCATGGGTGGGAAATACTCGTTCAAGGCTGTGATGGCTGCACCGTATGACTGATCTGCTGGCCTTAATGTCTTGAATAGTCTCTCAGTCTGGCAGAGTACAGGAGTGTGGGGCGGTAGGCTGCGTCCTTGATCTCAGCCGCCTGAAAAAACAGTTCCAGGTTCTCCACCAAGGCTGTCCACCGGGGTCTCAAACTGGTGAGCGAGCCCATCACCTCAAAGTGATGCAGAGGCGCGAGCGGTCCTCGACATATCCCTTCGTTGTCGTCCTCTGCCATGGTGAGTACTGGGCAGGCCTACACAGTAATTACGGTTGGTGATCCTTGGGGTGCCTGCCCCTTTTTGTGGACCTCTTTGATGGTGCAGGAGCACTCCCCCGGGGAGCCAATATCCCTGGGGTATTGTAGTTGGTTTGAGCGTGTGGTACACTCGCTGTTCCTTGGCCCTTCTGTGCCGAGGTCCCCACGGGCGCATAAGCACTCCTAGGGGAGCCGCTACCCTTGATGGGGTCTGGGCCCACCGCAGAAACACACAAGGGATTGATTGTCACGTCCGCCCTCAGAGCACAGGGTGCCTGGGCCCCACAGCCCTCCCCAGGGGAGGACCTTCCTCCCCCCATTACCTCGCAATTGTAGATTGGGATGGGAGGAGGTCAAGATGTTATTCAACTCCCTTTTCTGTTGACATGTTGTCCACGTGCTCCCTTTTGCAGGTTCACCGCCAGGGCCAACTGTGTCAAATACGATCCGCTTCACCTCTGCGGCCCGGATTCCTGGGCCATACCCCTTGCCTATGTCTCTGGGGTCGAACAATTGAGACCACACCCCTTACAGGCTGCTCTGTTTGCACAGCGAGGTGCTGTTTTGATATTGCAACTCGTTTGTTGATTTCACCCTGTAGCAGCCCGGGTCCTGATGGGGCGCTCTCACATCCCTCCCACTGGCAGAATGATAGGATCGTTCACTGCTGCACCCCGGAGGAGTAGGCTACACCACTTCTCTTTGTTCATGGGGCTCCGATGTTGCAGCCCAGTTCCTGCAGGCAACGCCACTTGCAGGCCGCACTAGGCTGGAAAAGTACCAGAAAACGTTCACATTGTTACCCCGGGCGGCCACTCCTCTCCGGGTAGTTGCCCTCACCAGTGTCTTTTACTGCCTTGGCTGCCGCGGGCCCGGCAGAGGGTTGGCTTCGCTTGGGCCTATAACTATGGGCCCCGGGCATTACCTGAGTCGGTAATGCCCCCGCCACTCGGGGCATATTGCTTTAATGGTAAATAGGTTTATCCCCATGTCTTTCAACAAACATCAGTGCCTGTCGATGATCAGAGCATCTGTGGATCAGGCCCCTAATGTTACTCTTGAACTGTACAGGAAAGGAAATTAGGGAGGTTGCATTGATTTTTCAACCACTTTTTTAGCTGATGCAAACAATGGGCCTCATTACGAGTCTGGAGGTATTTCAGAGAAATTACCTCCAAATGGATTTACTGTTGACGCCTGATTACAAGTTGTGGCAGCAGTGTAAATCCCCATTTGTTTTGGGTTCATTGGACCCAATGGGGCTTTTTTTGCGTAATTACCGCCAATTCTGCCGATTTTTGGGCATCGAGTGGCAAGATTTACCTCCAGGGTTTTGCTGGAGGTAAATCTTCCACTCAAAGCCAAAACTCATAATTTGGAATAGTGGTAAAATTGGAGGTAAATGAGTTACTGCCAAACTTACCACTTACCGCCATACTCATAATGAGGCCCAATGTCCTTCTACCCACCAAGCCTTTGCTGAGGTTCTGTAAACACATTGGCCTCATTACGAGGCTCGCGGTAGCCGTGCCTGTAAAACAGGCACGGCTGCCGCCAGTATTTATTTCTTTCAGGCACCCAAGAATGGGCAATTACTGGGTCATTACGGCCTTGCCAGACCCGGTAATTGCCCATTCCTGGCCGCCGGAAAATATTCTTCCCCATTCCCATTTGAGCCCAATGGTGCCGGTGCATCCGACATGCTCTGCTCGCGGGTGCCGGTACAGCCACCAGGTCAGGCCTGGTGGCCTCAATGGCACCCACGAGCATAACTCGTAGTTCCCGGACCGGCAAACTTTTAATGAGGCCCACTGTTTAACGTTGTCCTCATCATATTACCCCTTCCTGCTCCCATGCTGCCTTAAAAACCATGGGCCTCATTCCAACTCTGGCGGTAACCGAGCCGGAAAAACCGTCAGGTTGATGCCGGACTTGGAATGAATTACTGCCTCTGTGATTGCCGGAATCACCGGGGCATTACAAACCCGGTGACCCGGTAATTCCAGAGGCGGAAATCCATAAATCCCTATTCCCATGGAGTCCAATAGGACTGGTGGCGTTACTCCTGCCAGGTCAGACCTGGCGTGAGTGACACCACCCACCTGCAGAACTCTTAATCTGCCGGTCCGGAAACAACGGTGACGGCAGGTTTACAATCACTGTTGTTTCCGGACCAGCAGGGTCGTAATGAAGCCCCATATCGTGATATTAAACCGCCCAAAAAGAATAACAAAGTGCCTTCCGCCCAGAGGCCAGTTTAGGTCCTCATTATCTGGGCTCTCAAGGATCAGCTATTGGTCCTGTGGTAACATTAGTAGGTTCTGGAGCATTTGCTGCTAGTGCTTCTGGTAAAAGAGACTCATATTGGTTTTAGCCATCCATTCATTCAACAAATTGGACTAAAATATATATCCCAGTCTTTCAGTGACTGCCAGCGATGGGGGCGGTCAGTAGCTCAGCTTCTAGACTGCCATACTTTTCAACCACCTGCTCTGGGGTTTCGAAACATAATTCTGAAGAACCTGAAAATGTATGTTATTTTACTTTAAATTATTCTCACAATGTTTTTTAAATAGATATTTTCATAGGTCAGCTGCTTTAAATTTCCATAATTATGGCACACATAATCAGTGATGCCCTCTGCTTTCCTGCACTCCCATTTCACATTAGTATAGGAATTCCCCAGCTGCAATGAGTTACCCAAAATCCTAATAGTATATGTTTAAAATGTAAAAGTCATTACCATTTGATTTGACTTCAAAATTTCGAAGCAGAGCTGCCGGCTGTTCCCAGCCAGAGCAGAGCAGAGCAGCTATTTTACCTATCCCCAGACTGCGTTAAATTTTCATGGAATGTAGAAAAAGCACTTATAAAACCACATAAAGAATATGGCTGTTATATGTGAATATCATTAGAGAGGGGTTGTTTCCACATCCTACTTACTAGGTAATTCCTCTGTTATGAGCCCAGGCATCATTATAATACAAGGTTACCCAAATCCATGGTCATGCATAAATGGATGAGGTCAGCCAGCCCATTATGCAGGATGGTAGTCATTATGCAGCGCTTTCAGAGGCATCATTCGCTGTGAAGACTGTTCAGGAGCTGAATCCAAATGCACATAGACTGTAATAGTGAAACCCAATTTGAGCAGGGCAGAATAGAAGTTTGAGAGGTCATCAGCAATGCTAACTGGCATATACATGGGTCTCCTTACATCATCTGTCCCTTTAGTTGTTGCGCTTGTTCAACGCCACAATAAAGGTTTTTTTGGTGCCTTGTAGCCCTACAGTAAATATCTCCCCACACATTGTAATGTAGAAACTTTAATAGATTTTGGGAGGAAGAATGTAGCACCCACTGAGATGATAACGATTTGCTTTCTCTTGTGGATACACTGCGCCTATATCGTGGATTGCATGATGAGTAATACATAAAATCTTAAATTGAATACGGGAATTCACAGGCCGGCAAAGGCCCTCATTATAAGTTTGGCGGTAGCCTTGCCGGTAAAACTAGCAGGTTGCTGCCTAACCTCCGAAAATTTCCACAGCCCGTGAATGGGCAATTTCCGGCGGCATTCCGGCCCCGCTGGACCCAGTATTTGCCCATTCGCGGACGCCGGAAAGAAGATGCTCCCCATTCCCATTCGGCCCCATAGGGCTGAGTGGGAATGGGGAGGTCGGATGCACCGACACCATTTATAACGGTGCCGGTGCATCCGACATACTGTGCTCGCGGGTGCCACTCTGCCCGCCAGGTCCGACGAACAGAACTCACCCGCGAACACAACTCGTAGTTTACCGGTCCGGGAGCTACAGTACCAACAAGCTTACCGGTACCGTAGTTCCCGGAGCGGAAACCTATAATGAGGTCCAAAGAGGCCGATGTAGTATGGTATGTGAAGAAGTAAGGCGGGGAACATCCTTGAGCTAGCCGATCTGCTGAATTTTGAAGGGTGTGGAGTCGCTGAATATGAAAAGAATGTTGCCACAGATATATTCCATTGTAGTAGTCTAGTGATCCCATAATGGGAGATGTGACCACCTTCAGCCTGCAATCAGAAAGAAGTCTGCATTACATAATGTGGGCATCTCTAGAGCCCGATGGCAGATGTTTCACACCTAAGCTTTTTACTGAACTACTAGGAGTCGGGCACGTCCCCAAGGAATCGGGCCAGAAATCTGAATTCCAGCTGGTACTGGAACAAGGGGAGCTGATCACCAAGACCTCAGTTTTCTCCACATTCAGCTTTAACCACTTTTCTGTCATCCAGTCTCCAATTGCCAATAGGCTGTTTTTCATTTTACGTGGGGTCTCCAGAAACGGAAAATCCAGGCTAGGCACTAGCTGCGTGTTTTATTTTTTTATTCATTGGGAATTTGAAATGCACCTATACATTGCATTGTGTTTCAAGGTGCATCAAGACAAAAAGGGCGGGCAAGAGGGGGTAGGGGAGAAAAAACATGAACATAAAATGCTCCTATTAGGTCTTGAGGATTTGGGTTATTTGATCATGGTAGTCAATTTCGCTGCAAATACGTTTTTATTGCAGCTAAACAAACCAAACCCATGTCCCATCAATTCCCGAGTACACCCTCCACGCCCTACTTATCTTTTCTCTGTCCACCGCCGCTTCTGTACCCTGCTGCTTCAGTTCTGTCCCTCTAACGTGGGTCGGAACCGACGCCGCAGGGTCCTTTCTTGTTTTTGGCCCGCCAACTCCAATATTGAGGAAGCAGGGGACACTATTGCACCCCCGAAACACAAAAATACTGAACACTATTGCACCCCCGAAACACAAAAATACTGAACATGGGTAGCGGAGGACGCCCCAGCAGCCCCCGCTCTCTGTGTTCGTTATTTTAAAAAATAGATTGATTGGTACTGGCCCAAAACGGTCAAATGTACCATTCTACCGAATTTTTTTGATCAAGTTGGCTAATTCCGGTCTTTGAGGCATTTGGATCATGCAAGCGCTATAAATGTATGCAGGAGGGGGGGGAGCAACAAAGGGGGAACAGGGAGAAGAATAAACAAAAACGTTCCTACTTAGCAATGAGACATTTGGATCCTGCAAGTGCTGTAGCATGAATACAGAGGAGAAGGGGAGGTGTTAATGAGGAACAGCAGGAGTAAGGGAAAAGGGTCAAACAAGCACACGGCTGGAATGAAGAGACAGTTGGGATGAGTGCACACTGAGGGACAGCCTAACCACATGGTGAAGGGGGCTATATTCAAAAGTAAGAGCGAGAAGTTGGGCAGCACAGCAATGGTGGGGTGGGGACATCAGGCACGTGGCAAAAACGTAAGACAAAAAAATGCGCTCACATTAATTGGTATATGTTCGTTTGAAAGAATACTGGCACAACCTTACATCAATGCGCAGAGGCAGGTACATGCATGCAAACGGGTGAGAGCTACAAGCAGGAGAACAGCACTTGGCGCAGAAGGGACAATCTCTGTTAAGTGCAGTCATGGTGGAATAGCTGCAGTAGTGTTGGCATTGGCATGAAACAACTGTCACGGTAGGAGGGTCCAATTGCAAGCCTCAATAAAGTTGCACAATGAGATGCAGTCTGTAAGAACAAGGACTATTAGCAGCATAGGGGGAAGGCAGTGGGGAGCACATCACTGAGTCTCAGGTAGGGCAGTAGGGGGTGTAGACCTAGGTGTTAGGGAGGAGCCATTCCTTGAAGAGGAAGGTCTTGAGCTCTTTCCTGAACTGTAGAAGTGATTGTTGGTGTTGACGGGGAGGAGGTTCCAGAGCCTTGGAGCATAGACAGAGAAGGCCTGTCTTCAGGTACTTTCCTTCCTGAACTGTCGTAACTGCCGGAGATGCTGATTTACTCAGTGTGGTAGCTTGGGGACTTCAGAACGACAGCTTATAGATGATGCAACCTTATTTGAAGATGATACAGGCTTGCAGTGGGAACCAGTGCAGTTCGATGAAGGTCAGGGTGATGTGGTCAAATTTGCAGAGTCTTTGATGAGTCTTGCTGCAGCACGCAAGACACATATTAGGGGTGCCAGGGTAGTCGCTCGAAGGCCTTTCAAAAGGGCATTGCCATCATTCAGGTGGGAGAGGACCAAGGCTTGGACAGTGGATCTGAAGTTGTTTTCTGGGATGAAGGGTTTGATTTTCTGCAGGAGAGAAAGTTGGTACCAGGCCATTTGTGTGTTCCTTACTATGTGCTGTTTGAACGTGAGTTGTCTGTCACTGTTAAAACCAAGGGACTTGGCATGGGGCCAGCTGAGGTGTGAATCCCTCGAAGTTCATAACAAAGAGACAGTTCGGCTGTCAGGATGTTCTGTGTTGTTGGTCATCAGTAGAAGTTCATTCTTTACATTCCATTCCGACATATACTTTGGGCAACATTCTTAAGATATGGATTATCATCTATTTGGAATAGGTTTGGCGCACACCGCTCTACTTTCAGATGCTGATTGGGGCATAGGGATGCATGGTTCCCTCCTGACACTACTAATTAGGCTCTCTGACTCTCCAAACCCTCTACTGCCAGCCTAGTACATCCGGCACACCAGGACCCCGGACAACTGTGCGTGTACCATTTGGACCTCAGCAACGCAGAGGGAATACTGCTTTCCTCCCTGTTGAACTCAACTCTCGAGTTACTTGCCCACACAAGAACCGTTGCAAGGTATTGTGATTGGCCCACACTTATAGTTTTTGATGATAGGAATCCTAATGGACTCCTCTCCTGAAGAAAGTTCTGTACTCATGACAAAGAACTGAAACATGTCAGAGCCTGCAAACTGAACAAAGTTTATAAACATTGCATATTAATACACAGTGATTGAACCACTAACTTTGTACTTACCTGTTCTAACTGTTGTTTTCACCAGTTGTTACTGTTGTGTTATGGTTTTCCTATTTCATACTGTGGGTTACTGTTCCTTTATATTGTATACACCACACACTTTTGTTTGATTGTGATTATTTTGTCACATCTCTTTGGATGTAATACTTGTTTTAATCTTGATCTATTTATTAAACTGAAGTGTTTTTACTGACACCTCCCAGTAGGCCAGCCGATTATTGCATTATTAGCATGTTTCGCATTTGACCTGTCCGTCTCTGTTCTATTTCCCTTTATTTCCTGGTCTACCCATACCCGGTCTAGATAGAACAGGACTCTTGTGAACTACAGTTTACCAAGGGTCCCCCGGCATTTCCTCCTTTATTACTTGATACCTCTGTGAGAGCCTCCAATGGGAAGTTCTTGAAGGATCTTGAAGGATCTGAAGGCTTGATTGCTTTGTTTCCAATGGGTTTGCTTGAGAGGTGTGGTGTAACTAATCTCAAAGGGAATTGCCAGATGGTTCAACCTGTCGAGCAGAATAGAAGAGCTGTGATGAAGGGTGGGAAGTGTGGTGATGATGAGGTTGAGGAGATTCCCTTTCCTGTAAGTTGGTTCTTTTATGTGCTGTGTGAGGGTCAGTGAGTCGGGTAGGCAGTGAAGAACTTTCTTCATTGATTTGGTTGCTTGGTTGCCAGGGATGTTAAAGTCGCTGAGGACGATGTTGTTGGCATACGTGGGAGACATGGTGGTGACCAAGTCTGTGAAGTCTTCGATGAAGAAGGTGTTGGGCTTGGGTGGTCTGTAGATGAGATGAAAAGTGACTGTGTCCGAGAGCAGGAAGTGGCAGGATAGGTTTTCAATAGAGCCAATGTAGGTGACGTCCAGTTTGGGGCAAGACTATGATGCCCTGTGAATGATGGCGAGGCCTCTGATGATCTTTTTTGGATATCCTTGTTGTACAATTCTGTAGCCATTGTGCGTGAGGACATCTAGGATGTGGGTGGAGGTGGATTTCATCCAGGTCTCACTAATGAAGATGGCATCCAAGTCATGTGTGGTGATGTGGTCAATGGGCCTCATTACGACCCAGGCGGTAAGTTACCGGCTGGGCCATGACTTTACCACCATGGCGTAAACTACGTTTACGCCATGGTGGTTGGCGGATTTACCGCCCCATTCCGAGGTTGGCGGGGCGGTAAGTCCCCAATCCCCATTTACCCTTCCCCATTCCCATTTTTGCCCCATAGGGCATAATGGGAGTGGGGAAGGCGTTAATTACGCCACCGTAAATTACGGTGGCGTAATTAACTCCATGGTCCCTTAGCGCCATGGATATTAACACCTGCTAAAAGCAGGTGTTAAATCCGCCATGGCGCTAAGGGACCTCGTACTCAGGCGGTAAGGGTCAGCGCTGTTTACGGCGCCGTAAACCCCTTACCGCCTGGGTCGTAATGAGGCCCAATGATGTCAGCTGCATGGGTGATTGTTGAGTGGACATTGGCAAGCATCAATTTTCGTGCAATGGTGGATGATGGAATAGTGATGGGGTGTATGGTGATATGGGTGAGTTGCTGCGATGCAGAGCCCATAATTATTAATATTATATGTTGCTGGTGAACGGCGTGGTTGGCGATGAGTGGTGATGGTAGGAATGGGCTGTTGGGAGAGAGGAGTGAAACACACATTCAAGGTAGCTTGCCTGATGTTAAGTGGGGCAGGGTTCTGGTCCTGGGTCTTCCCGGTCCAACATGTCCAAACAGGAATTGCCCTTTTCTTTGTCTGCCCTTTACTTCAGACGGCCGGGTGAGAGCCAAACTGGATGGCTTCTTAAGTAGGGAAAAAGGGGGTGCAAAACAAGAAGGCACCAACAGATTAGCAGTGATTGACAGGTGGGTGGGGTTTAGTCCAAGTGCCCTACATCCACTTGCACCTGCTCACCAACTGCAAAAGGAAAGAGACTGCAAGGCTGCTTAGAGAAAAGGGAAGCAAAACAAGAAGGCACCAATAGATTAGCAGTGACTGTGGTATAATCCACCATGCGTAATGTCTTATCCATATACTTTCCAAAATAAGATTTCTCTAGTGATTCTATATTGTCCTTAATGCAGAGGTTAAAAATGTAACCAACGTAAAACAGGTCTGTAAGTCTGGAATCCATTGGAATTTCTCTGGCCTTTCCCAGTGGCCATTTCCAACTCCCATCATCCATTAGACCCAGATCTTCCACCCATAGTTCGCTAAGCTTAGACAATGTCTTCGACGTAGCACTGACAATCCATCTATATCCAGTGGAGATCGGCTTATCTTCAAATCCTTCATTTGCTACAAGTCTCAACAATGGTGAATCCCATGGGAGACCCGGATCTCAACCAGCAATGCCTTGAAGGCATGACATTTTGAATGTATTGGTATAGCAACTTTGAAGTCAAGCCAAAAGTATTCCTCAAATCCTGAAATTATACTATGCCTCTTGCATTCACCATATCTCCACTCTCAGAACCCCTTTCTCCATCCAGCCCAGACACCCGTAAATAGCCTTGAATACGGGGATAAATCTACAACCCCATAGGAGTATATCTAAAGATTGTCTGTTCCCATCCCTCGTTTTATCCATCAGGGTATTCCCTACTCAATTTGAGTCGTGAGCGTAAGCGGAATTGCACGGTGTATGCCAACCGGACTGAGATTACCATCTGATGATATAATCATAATTTCAACACCGCATTTGTGAACTCTACGTGGCCAATCTTACGAAACAATTGACGCTGCGAAACTCCAAGCTCCACCCATGAAGGGTCAAGTGCCTGTCTACTATCAATACTAGACTATGAATAGGTTCCATATTAAAGGAATCTTTTCCTTTCAAACTTGCGACACTGTTTCCACAATAGGACACTGAACCACGAAGGACCAGTTCCACTAGCACGACAAGTTATACGCACAAACTCGTGAGCAATACTTCAACAAAAGAAGAAAATGATTTTTCAGAAATGATATCTGTATTTTTATACATCTGTGTTTAAAGTGTGTTTGTGACCACTCCTGACAAAAGTTCCACATTCATCAAGAGGACTGAAACATGTTGAGTTTTTCTCTCCAAATATCAGCTAAATATAGTAGTTGATTCACAAAATCAATTCAAGGTTGAAACAGTAATAAGCAATTGACTAATATTTCTATTGCTGTCCTATTGAATAAGGGATGCATAAAACATCCATTCCTCTATTGCGAAGAATTTATTGTCACTCACAATACAAATGTATGTCTTTTAGAATTGTTTTATGAATTGTTTTGTACTGTGATCTCAGATTAAGAGATTTTTTAAAGATTTTTGTAAAAAAATACGTTTTGAAATGAATAATAATAGTGTTTGATGAGGTAACAACTGTTGATAATCTAGTTTCTAACTTTCTCTTTTTGAATATTCCATATCTTGACCATCAACTTCCCCATCTGTGGGAACTCCCCCAGACACCTTCTTCCATGTTAAATTCGACTATTCTCAGAGTTTATCGCAGGATCCATCCACTTCATCCAGAAAGAACCAGTCATTCATGATTACCAGTTGGATGGCCCAGAATTATTTCTGTACATTTTGGAGGTTCAATCCACCATCCCAAAACAAATTCATTAATGTGTCTATGGTTATCCTGGGGTAGAAGTGTCCCAAAACATCTTTCTTATCACTCTATCCAGTTTTTCAAATTCGGCAGCAAGTATCTCATATGTCGTAGACTGCATGACATAGAGACATTTAGAGGAATGCTACCATTTTTAAAAGCACTACCTTTTAAAAGAGCGATAGTGAAGATCCTCTCACCTCTCAACATCTTTGAAACATCTGCCACCAACGGGCCCAAATTCAAATGAAAAAATTAGTCTTGAGCCCTAGATATCATAATCCCCAAGTGTTTAAACAGCTCTATTGTGGGTTTGAGTTCCTTCCAAGGCTCATGATCTTTCTGTTCCCCCGTGAGAATGTAGTATGAATGTAGTATATCGATTTCCCCCAGCTGGCCTCCAGGCAACTAAATGCTTCATACTCAAAAGGTATTTCTCCTGCCCTTAGTATTGAAGTTTCCAAGTCACTCATGTAGAAAAGAACATAATCCGCAAATATGGATCTTTTATCCACATGACCCCCCGGACATTCAATGCCTGTAAACAATCTATCACCTCACACCGCTTCCGCCAGTGGCTCGATCAGGAGCGTGATTAAGAAGGGTGAGAGGGGATAACCCTGCCTCGTTCCATGCTGCAAAGGGAAGGAGCCCGAAAGGTGTCCATTTACCATATCCCGTGGTATCGGGATTCATAAAATAGCTTTGTCCAGTAAAAAAATGGTGGAACATGGCCATTCTTCCTAGCACTGCCCACCGAACATTCCCATCATTTGAGTCGAAAGCGTTGTATGAGTCTAGGGAGAGGATCAACTTCTTCTGGCCGGGTAACCAATCCACTGAGGTGACCACCCCAAACAGCCACTGTAGATTGAGGCGAGTCGATCTACTTGACAAGAAACCATTTTGGTCTCTATAGATCAAGTGGGGGAGAATTGTTAGTAGTCTATTTGCCTCACTGTAGTCTTCCTACATCCCTGCTTTCTTGAAATACGGCAAGCATGTGATGGCTTACCTTTTCTGCTAATCATTTCCAGAGTTCGGGAGGAAAGCCATCAGAACCTGGTGTGTTGCCCGTCTGCTGCTGTGTAATGCTGTGCTCTAGTTTGGATAGGGTAGATTCCGCATCCAGGGCCCTCCTCTGGTCCAGTGTTAATTGCCTCATGGGGAGAGACTCTAGATCGACTGTCCTCTCTGCTTCATCTCCTCTTGGAACTCTGCAGTATAGTTTTGGCATAAAAATACACAAAGGTGTCAGCGATTTCCGGATTTTCCACTCTCAGAGCCCCGGATTCATCCCTGAGCGTGGACAGCCATCGATTATTCTCTTCCTGTTTGACAATCCAGGCAAAATGATCTCACTTTTTTCTCCCTGCTTGTATAACCTTCCTTTGCTCAGTCAATGTGAATGCTTAGCTGCGTCAAGCGCTATCTCCTTCAACCTGTCTAGGGCCCTCTCAGTTGCCTGTGCCCCGACTCAGTATTGTTTGTTGTGCATTTGTCTTCCAGTTGCTTCACCCTAATCTCTGTGTTTTCCAGCTCCAGAATTCTATCCTTCACTCTCTTCCTAACTTCCGTCATGGTTATACCCCTTATGAGTGTCTTGTGGACTTCTCACATAGTTACAGCACTGACCACCTTGCCCAGGGTTTCCTGAAAATAGGTTGTGGTGGCCTCTCCTATCATTTCCCCCAAGCATGGCATCAAGAGACTGTAGGCGTTCAAACACAATGCTCCCTGTGGCCTAGTTGTACCTAGTCTCCATTACATTAACAATGGGGAGTGGTCCGAAAGCCCGCTCAGCTAGTAAGGCACCTTCTGTATTTTATGAACATTTTCCTTGGTGGTAAGGAAGTAGCAACCTGTGGCCTCCTGAGGCCGAAAAAACATTCACGTCTGCACGTCTGAACCAGTTGTTATCCTATCCCTATCAGTATGCATTGTACCAATGAAATCACCTCCACTAAGTATCACATCTGATTCTGCCCCCAGGGTCGTGGGCCTCACCTCCCTCATTAAATCATCCTTAACTGGGGGAGAAGTATAGACGCTGGCCAAGGTGATCAAGTCCTGGCCCATCTTCCCTACTACACATAAGTAGCGACCTGCTATGAGGAACCTATTGCACCTTGGGATTGTTTTTTTAATCATGATGTCCACACCCCCTAACCCCCCAGTGCTCTTGAATACATGTTTCTCCCTAGAAATTGGCAAATGCTGCCCCAGAGATGTGTTTCCTGGAGCATGACTACATCCGGGCTGTGGCGTCTTAGGGAATTGGAGCACTGCTCCCCTTTTGATCTTATCCACAAGTCCATTCACATTCCAAGTTATATATTTTATCATTGCCTACCCATTCCTGTGCACATAGGTCTTGTTTGCGTTCACACATCACCTGAAAATGACTGTGAAAACGAGAATTGATCTTTTGCATCCCTTCTACTTTCATGTTCAAATGCCTGTCGAGCCCCTACAAAACCCCTACCCCATATGTCTATCTGCCAGAAGCATATGTCGCCCACCTGGCACACTCTTCCCTCACCCTTCTCAACTACCCCATCCTCAATTCTCCCCCGCCCCCGACCTCAAACCACACAAAATAAGACTGAATGTGCAAACAGGCAGCTGAACTGATATTCCTTGCCCCCTCCCCTTCTCCCAAAGACTCTGTTCCTTGTATCTCTCTATCTGTAGTGAACAAAGTCAACTCCCCCCTTCCTCATGCCCCTCCCTGGCTGAATACTCCTCTCTTTTATGCCTCCTCTCTGTTGCCTTTTCTTTGTCTTAATAACCTGGGTTGGGGCTCCATCGTGCAGACAAACAGGCAACCCCCCTCCAGGATGATCCACGTTTCACGCCTCTAGTTCCCGATCAACCTCCACTTGTGCATTAGTCTAGTTCATTGCCATCTTTTGTCAATCGCCCCATCCCACCAATGGAGATTACAGCCTGTTTGTTTTGCAATGCCAAGAATCTTCCTCTACATGGTCAAGCAGAAGTGTCCCATCGTCTGCCACTCTGATTTTGTCCATCGATGTTCCCTCTGTGGGGCTAGCAGCATCGTCTATGCTTTCTCCACTTGGGATCCAACAGCTCATCCTTCCATGACCTCCTTGCTCCCCTCACGTGCTGTCAGTACCCATCCTCATTCCACCTTCCAGCCAATCCCGGACTTCCCTGGGCCGCTGAAGAAAAGGGAGCGTCTTTTGAAAATAACGATTAGCTTACCTGGAAAAAGCAGCATTTATCTAATGTCTCCCTTCCACAATTCACTTTTGGCCCCTTCAAAAGATTGTCTTAGTCTCTGGAACTTGCGTGTGAAGTCAGGGAACAGTAAGAACCTGGCATCCACTTGGATGCTTCCTGTCCCTCCTCTGGAATCTTTTGCAACCTCTGCGATTCTCTCTCTCTTTCTATTCTTCCCTCTGCCCGACTCACTCTGCATGGCACACACTGGATGTTCTCATTCCCTCTGTCCTCCCCCTCTATAACCCTCTCACCACTCCCCTCTCCTGGAGCAATCACTTTCTCCTTTCCTCCCATCCCTCCCTCTCTACCCAACAGGCCAGGCCAGCTCCAGCACTGCCACATACCTTCTCGGTCATCCCGCCCATGAAGCATGTGTCAGTTGAGGCTTTCGCTGCCACTTTCTATCCCCTTCCTCCACCTCTGGCCGACTCTCATCCTGATACTGCCCTTTTCGAGCTCCACTCTGCTATCTCTGATACTCTCGATGTTATTGCCCCTGTCATGAAGACCCGCTTGAAGCCCAAAACCAAGTGCAAATGGCGGGCATCTTGTGAATCCTCTGAAAAATTAGCCTGCTGCCTGATCCAAAGGCTATGCCGGCTCTCTGTCCATACTAAGAAGAGAACCCCCATCCAAGCCCAAGTCTCTAAGGCATCTAACAACTCGGCCAAACTCTTTAAAATCTGCAAGGAGCTGGCCTATCCTGCTGCAGTCTCCACTTCTCCTGTCCCCTCCCGGGCCCTCTGCATGGCCCTGGCCTCCCCTTTCATCTCTAAAACCCAGGTCATCCTGTCCACCCTCTCGTCCTCTCCTCCTCTTCCCACTGCTCTCTCTGCTACCTGCGGCCCCCCTTCAGCCGCCTCTCCTCCATCATTCTCTTCCTTTCCTCTTTTCTCCCCTGATGATATTTCTAGACAAGTCCGATCTAGTCTGATCTATGATAGTCTCATCAAAACAGGTTCTTCTCTGTTTGTCCAAAACCATCAAGGACCATATTGACACCTTTGCTCCTGCCATGTCCGACTTCTGCAACCACTCCTTCACCACTGGAGCCTTCCTGTCCCCTCTGAAGCACTCTCTTGTGCACCCTCTTCTCAAGAAACACACAGCCGACCCCTCCTGCTCGGCTAACTATCGGCCGAACTCTATCACTCCTTTCCTGGGCAAACTCCTGGAAAAGATGGCCATCTCCCAGCTTAACCTCCACACTGACTCTGTCGGTTGTTTCCATGACCATCTGTCTGGCTTCAGAGCAGCCAGAAGCACCAAAACTGCTCTCCTGAACATCTGTGAAGACCTGCTCTCCAACCTTGCATCTAATCTCCCCTCTACCTCATCCTACTTGATCTCTCTTCTGCCTTTGACATGATCAACCATGTCATCCTGCTCAACCACCTCTGCAATAACCTGGGCCCTTCTTTCCCTCTATCCCACTCTCCACTTGTGGTGTTCCCCAGGGGTAACCTCTCCAACTGGCTCTTCAACCAATACCTGGCACCCCTCGCCCACTGCATTGCTGTTCTTTGCTCCAAGTTTCAGTGCTATGTGGATGACACTCAGCTTGTTTTCAGGCTCCCCTCTGCCACCTCTTCTCCCTCTATCATCTCTGACTGAATCTATGCAATCCCGGAGTGGTGTGCTGCCAACAACCTCTGCACTCCTGCACCTTTCTTTCCTGTCACTCTCTGGCCGGCCTCCCTTGGCCCTCTTCCTTCTCCCACCTGTGAGGGTAAGAACCTCAGGGTCATCTTCAACTCCACGCTTTCCTTTTCGCCACACATCTCTGACGTCTCTAAGAAGTCAAACTATCAACTGCACCTACTCAGAGGTATTCTTCCTTTCATTTCCTTCCCCCAGAAGCTCACTGTCTCTAGAGCTCTGGTTCTCTCTAGGCAGGACTACTGCAACAGCCTATTTTTAAACCTGCCTGCCACTACCCTCCGCCCCTGCAACTCATCCAGAACAGGACTGCAAGACTAGTCCTTGGCCTCAAGCCCAGGGATCGTATCTCTCCAGCCCCAAAATCTCTTCAGTGGCTCCCAGTGGCTGCAAGGATTAAGTTCAAGACCCTCTTCATTGTCCACAAGGCCGCGTGGGTCCACAATACCTTCAACTCTCCCTTCAGAAATACCTTCCCATTCGAGCTCTTCACTCCTCCAACTCCCTCGGGGTCAGTCGCTTCTCAAAGCAACGAGTTGGCGGTAGATCTCTTTCTTCGGCTGGGGCCTCCCTCTGGAACAGCCTCCCTGCCTCTCTGAAACTTGAGGAGAACCATCTTTGGTTCCGGAAGCACCTCAAGACCTTCATCTTTGCTTCTGCCTTCTCTCTTCCTCTCCCCTGCTGATCTGTCTGTCTCTGCACTGAGCACCTGGCTACCTGAGAGTCCCACCTTCCTAAACCTTTCAGGTAGACATTTTTGTAGGAATAGTTCCATTGTTCTCTCCAAAAGGGCTGCAAAGCGTATATTGTTCCTACAGGAGTGCTCTTCAGCCACATCAAACTGCCTCTCCAATCTGGTGGATGTGCCCTGCAGATGGGATATCTGACTACTCATCGACTCACTCTTATCTTCAAGGGTGGAATTATGAACTTCTGCTTCCTGCCCGAGGTCCGCATGTACTTGAGAAATTCCTGCACCCACTTTGCCAATTTTAGTCAATAGAAATGCCCTGCTGCTCTTTATCTCTTCAAGCATCAATGTTAGTGAGAGCTCCCCTGTTGGGGAGCCGGCACTACCAATGGAGGTCATCGCCCAACCTTTAAGCTTGTCTGAGACCCAGTGATCCAGCCTGGCCCCCTTTGTGAGGGTATCATGTTCTGTAGTATTAGATTGAAAGGCTTTTTTATGGCCGGCCATGGTCCTGGTCCAGGCTGCCCCACCTCTCTTGTGCACAGGAAAGTGGGATGCACTTACTGGGATCCCCGGCTGGTTCTAGATGGGTCCCCTGGGCCACCCCTCAAAGTCAGCACTGCAGTAGCAGAATGAATGCCCATTCATACCAGAATCATTCCTGGGCCCAGGAGCAACAGCCTTCAGCCTGGACCTCTAAAGGCCGCTCTGCAGTTCTGCCTCCAGTCCCCCTCTCTCTTATGCTGCTGTCACTCCCACATTGGGTGCAGGGAGCGAACAGCCTCCCCTGCCCTGCCTCCCCCCCGTCAGGGGCCTGTAGTCAGAGAGAGGTCCCTCCAGCCCAGGTGGGCTGTGGGAGGCTGTCATGCCCCAGATGGTGCGCCAGATAAATATAACGCATCTCGGCTTTTAATGGTATCGGCCACGGACCCCCTTCACCGCTGCAAGATGTTTCAGCTGCTCTCTGCCACCCGTATACCTCTGATTCTTCACCACGTGCCCACTATGGATACAATGGGCTCTATTAGGAGTTGGGCGGTATCCCAGCTGTAAATCTGCTGGAATACCACCCAACGCAATTACTGTTACCGCAACTTGGTCCAGCAGTGTCAGCGCAAGATCACAAGTTGTGGTGGTGGTGTAAATCCCCATTTTTTTGAGTCGATAGTACTCAATGGGGCATTTTCGGCGCATGCACCTCCAGCTGGAGGTGAATCCTCTGACTATCCCCCTGAACTCTGGATTGGGTGGTGCAGTAATGCAGTGGTCATAGCATTACCGCCACATATTTACCACACTGCCCAACTCCTGATGAGGCCCAATCTCTTTTTGGAGGGTCAATTAGAACTTATGTATGTCATGGAAACCTGATTGCGTGACTGTCCTGGTCCTGTCCGGATTCCCTAGTTCACATTTAGATTTTAAGGGCCTCATGGCGAGTTGGGTATTATCCCAGCGGTATGTCCCTGTGTACACATAAATAACAGGCGTTGTTATAACTTCCATCTGACTCATCTTGGCTTGGACTCCATAGATCACCTGCGTCCGGTTGTTTGTGTCCCTTTTTAGGCTTTCTTACAGCAAATGTCTGGGCCTTTCAATGCATAGGCCACTTTGGTCCATTGTTTTATTTTCTTCATTTTTGAATGTCTTTTTCATGACATTATGAACATGGGGGCATTCGGCCACTTCTTGGGGGATTCAAGGATATGGGAGTTTTTCACAGAAAGTTTGTCTGCTGTCAAAACTGTACAGCAGAAACTTTTGTGCATGGGCACCTGGTTAGGTCCCTTGACCCTTCTCTCGGCTTATAGGCTCATGTGCTGCCAATTTTCCAAGCATATAGATTCCTCGTAGCCCACCTGTAATATAAAACTGAATGTGTTTCCTTTGAAAAATAAGTATGTCCATCATCATAATTTTTCCTTTCAACCCAACCCATTAAAAAATCTACTCTTATGTGTTTTTCAAACACTCCTGCCTTCTAACCAAACTCCATTATCTCACTTTTTGAGCATCCCTGCCTTCTAGAAAAAACGTCAACATTTATTTTGGTTCTTCAGATACCAAAGCTACTTATCCTCTCCCTTTTTCATACACATGTATTTTTTTTACTGTATGCTGTCTGATTGCTGGGACCTGGTTTGTTTTCAATAAACATATTCAGCTGCATCCATTTTTTAGGCAATAAATACATTTGCCTATCTTATTTCTGCCCTTATGTCTTAAGGGCTTCTTTTTATACAAGTTATTTGTCCCTTTAGGGAGCTTTTTCATTTTCCCTTTACATCGATATTCTCAGATGTAGAGGTGCTAAAAATAATAAATGACAAACAGACACATTCTAAAAACATTTTAAAAGCCATGTCATTGTCGACTTCTCCATCTCCTAGGGGTATCCGCAGCAGAAGAGGACATCGCTGACAGGGATCCCAGTTGTCTGTAGAAACTCGAAATAGAGAAAAAAAGTCATTCTGGGACTAGCAAAGGGGTCAAGTTCCTTCTTAACCAAAATTCCTTCTCCTTGCTGCTAAAAAAGCATGTTTTCTTATGGTAATTTCTCACTATTTTCAGCCCATTTAACTCATAGGCTGTCTCTTACTCGTTGGTGCACATAATAATCATAATAGTTTTCTTTGGGCCTATACAATATTTGAACCTGTTCTTTGCTTTTCCCCAGTTTAGCTGAACTGTCTTCGTCTGCTCTGCTGTAAATGCTTCATCAGCTTTGCTGCACGTGCTTCATCTTTCCTTCACCATCCTCATTTCAATCACTTTGGACTATGGTAATTTTCCTTCTGTGCTGTATTTTTCATCCTGTTTAAGACACAATTAACATCTCGCTATGCATTATCATCTCCTCACCCCACTACACTAGTCTAGCCTACCACTCTTTTTTGAGAATATGGCATCAATTATTACTGTGTGCCTTCCAATTTTATCATGAAGCTACATTGTTTGCCTATTCTAAACATTTCTTATACATTCGCTAAAACTTCCCTTGTTGGCATCCTGCCAACTATCAAAAAATAAAAAGGTTACCCACCTTATAATTGACATCTTCGATGTCCTGCATTTGTCTGAGATGGCCATGCTTGTATCTATATGCTACTCTGTTTACACCTATTTACACCTATCTGGGGAAAAATGGCTACATAATTGAAACACTACAGGGCCGAATCATGGAACAAATGTGCACCGAAATCCATTGTGCAAGCTGGCGCAAGTGTGAAAAAGCAAGGGCACGCGCACGTGTGCGATTCATGGAAGGCCCAGCGCGTGTTTTCCCCTGAATGTGCACCAAATCCGTGCGTGGCGCACACGGGCTCACACTCACTGCAACATCACGAACGAATCAAATAGTGGAAACATGGACACGCCAAAAGACACGGACAGGCCTAAACACGTCCGCCACCCAAAGGCAGGTGGAAGCGTCCCTGTGCAGTATAAAAGGGCACACAAACAACAAAGCACGTATATACAGCTATGATGAATGTCCCATTCTGTGGCCCCTTAGGAGAAATGACACGTCACGCAATGCTCAGGCATCCCAAAAAAGCAAGAAAAAGAGATAGGTGACCCCTGTAGCCCACGTGCATGTAAAAATCCACACGCACCCCTCGGAATACACGTAGCCCACTTGCACCAGCGAAATTGCGTGTAAAAATCCACACGCACCCCCGGAATACACGTACCCCGCTTGCGCCAGTGAAATCACGTGTATAAATCCACACGCACCCCTCGGAATACGCACAGGCAGCCCATCCACCCTCCCCATGCCCCGCAGGCAGCCCATCACCCCAGGGCATGCTCCGCAGGCAGCCCACTCCAAAGGGGGGACTTTTCCCATGTGTTTCTGCTGGCGCGAGTGGGGTCGTGTCTTTTGAGGGGTGCGCGTGGATTTATACATGCGATTTCATGGTTGGGGTGCCGTATGCTAGTCCACTGGCCTTTGCGCCATGTACTGGATTTATGCAATATTTTATGCGCACGGGGCGGGGTTGGGGGCGTAACTGGCGCTGCTGCAGGGTCGCTGCGCCACTCTGCACCATCTGCTGCTTATGGATGTATACATCCATGAATTCACTGTGCACTGAAATGGGCTTTGGCGCACGCGGCTGGTTCAGACTGTGCGCCAGCTGCGTGCGCCACTTGTGCGCTAAATTCTATGAATTACCCCCACTGTCTCTTCCCTTATTGAGGCCATGCAGACATTCCTTGTATGTTAAAAAAAAGGGTCCATGATATTTATCTAGAAAATATAAACCAACACCATCAAGTACATTCAAATAATGTTCTTTTTATTTACTCTTGGATCTTCTCTTGAATTGGCTCTGTACAATGTTTTCCTTGTACGGTTAACTCAATTTTGGTCAACCATACCCCTTTTGGTTCTTTATTAAACCCATAATTCTTTTTTATTGAAATGCAAACTTTTTTTCAATTTTGGCCTTTAATCTTCATTGCTGCTGTTTATTCTCCAAATTTGAATTTTCTGCTTATTTTCTGCTCCCTTTTACTATCCATTCATTCAATCATTCATCCAAACATTCTTCATTAATTTTTCCATTTATTCATTGTTTATTTATTTATTTCATCCAAGTGACTTCAATCTTTTAAACTGAGCTCATTATTCCTATACTGTTTAAAGTAAATTATTTATTTTCATCTTCCCTTAATTCATTTTTCCAGATCCATGCCAAAACGGCCCAAAATCCACCTGACATTTTGGCACTTTCTCCAAATCTTAATTAAATTATACTAAATGCTGCTATATTATTGCCATGTGTATTAAAATGATTCCTTTTCTTTCTTTTTAGTGCGTGATGTTCCTAAAGAAACACGACTTTATCCTTCTGTAAACTCCATCTAAATATGTTGTCATTAGTGATGTCTAATCAACCTAGACTTTTTTCTTGAGAACCATCACTGTCCTCTGTGGTCCATTTTTATTATTAATTCCTTGATCATTTGCCATGTTTCCTTGTACTATGGCTGTTTCTAATTTCATGGGGGTCAGCTGTCCCCCCTCTTTTTTCATAAATATCCGTGGTCAGAAACTAAATTCGTCAAATACTCCCACCACTTTTCCTCCACTAGGTCACGTAGGAAGGAATGCACAACACTATGCTTATTTTATAACACCAAACCCTTTGGTCTTACCAAAAAACACCTTGCAGGGCCTCCTTCCCTGTGCAAACCATCATAAATTCATCATGTTCAAATAGTGCATTCCAAAAAGTAGAATACTCAATCCCTAATTCACTAAACAAAATCATCATGCTTAGGCTTTTATCATCCAATCCTTTACTCAAACATTGGTAGGTGCCTGTTGTAAATATAGTAAAAATGTGTCATAATACACTCTCCTCCAGAGACTACTAATTAATCACTTGGCAAGAAGACTGTGTTTATAGTTTTAAAAAAAAATCCTCAATTGCTCTAATACTAATTCAACACTTTTCTGTCTTTCCTGTATGGGCATACAGTCCTGGGATTTACCACTAGAACAAAGATTGTTCTCCCTTTGCCATATAGATTTTCGGCACTCCTTGAGGTTTAGTGCCACTAACAATTCTCAACACACAAAGTCGCCCTATGAGGCTTTCCCAGTGTGGGTGCATGCATAACCTTGTCCTTGCAAAAGCATTTCCTCCTTTCCTAATGACACCTTTCCTCCTGTGTGTCACTATTTATTCCATGTTTGCCTATTGCTGAGTCTGTATATGGGCTCACTGCACTTGCCCTCTGTAATGAATCCATTTTGCACCTTTCCTAAGCTGCTGTACCTGCGGCACTCCCAGCCCTCATGTCTGATATAATGTCTGATCCTGGGCAAAAAAAAACCTCTCCACATTTTTGAATGTATGCAGGTGGGTATGTGGTCCCCCCTCTTTTGCCAGTTTTGCACAAACACTTGACTTCCACACATGCGTACAATGTGTCCTGTCATTCCATATGTCCAACATACAGGAGGTTGCCTAACTTTCCTTCCCTACATGCCGTGATCATCGTTCTGTATGTTTTTGAAATCCAATTTGGTTACTCTGGAAATGTCCCTGATTATTCTGGAAGCCTCTACCTCTGAAGCCTTCCCTAATTTGTGGTATGAATCCATTATGACTTTGATCAAACTGCCTTTGGTTATTCACCTGTGGCATGCTTTATAGTTTGCTGCGAACCTGACCCTTCCCCACTATTCAACATCGCCCCTTTTATGGCGTATTTTTGACAGTTTTTTCTACACTAATGCGCTTCTTCACATTCCCAAACATCGTCTTTCTGCTGATTCTTCTCTTGCAAAAATCTGCAATAATACGTAATGGTCAGCTGAATTTCCGACCATGGCTTTGCTTCTATACGCATTAATTTCCTGAGCTGCTTCTGTACTAGCTCTGGCTACCCTTGACATCATTAAAGCTCCCATATCTTAAGTGTCCGAATACAGTACTCTAAGCGCTTTCTAGACTGCTGCCCTACAATTATTAAATGGTGCTCTATCATGAGCCATGTTCTGCATAGTGACACTCGAGCGTCCTACTATCGACCAAACATCATCTGTTCTCTCCCTAAGGATAATGGCTAGAAGACCTTTACTGTTTCCTGTAGCTAATGTGTTTCCTCATGTCATGTTTTCTAACTTCTGTATCCATTTCCCAGTGCAAGAAGTTAAACTTTGGGAGTTTACAACTTAAATTGTCCTTATCCATCCGTGGTCAAGGTATATACTGTGGCCTATCTCCTCCTTTCTCTAACAAGGGAAACTGCAAGATCCCAAACTCACATTAATCCCCCTTTGTCTGTCTGTCCACAGCAGGGTCAATGGTCCAGCACTGCCTAGTTCCAAGTATCGATCTTGTCCTGCTTACATAAGTGGCGAGTCCTCCCTCTGACCATGTGATTGCTGTTTAGGTTGATTTAGCCACATCAATGATTCTGACCCCCGAGATTTGAGTAGGTCTA
Source organism: Ambystoma mexicanum (assembly GCF_040938575.1). Lineage (NCBI taxonomy): Eukaryota > Metazoa > Chordata > Amphibia > Caudata > Ambystomatidae > Ambystoma > Ambystoma mexicanum. Next base: position 1,393,569,493 of record NC_090924.1, read on the forward strand.
AATCCGACCATCTTATTTCCTTATCCATTGAAACACACCCTTCAGGGCAAGATGCGTCACCTTCCTCTTCCCCACGGAAGGTTGCTCTGTCCTCGTCTGACATATCCTGTCCCCAACTTGTGTGACTCTCACCATCCTAGTCTCTATTTTAAATCAACCTGTCCATAGACAAAGCTCTTATGCGTGTGGCAGAACAAGCCTCTCATATTTTAAATTTGTCCATCCTATGTACAATGTGCGCTCTGTCATATCTGCATGGGTGCAAGCGGTTGATTACAAAGCCTGCTTAACACTTAATTATTTGCCAGCGATGCACTCATTTGTTTGTGATTTGTTACTCCCCTATTACTCCTGAATATTTTCTCTCTTGAATCAGCTTTGACCTTCGCAAGCTTTTCCTTGAGCCAGCACAAAATGTGCAATATCTGCCGCATTCTTTTCTGGCGATCCCACTGCTGCTCCCACTTGTTCCCAAACCGCTTTCATATCTATTTCAAACTGTCCCTGTTTATGAACGCAGTAAAATATAATTACTGTTCCTGTTCTCGCATTTTTAAAAGTACAAAAACATCTGGTGTGTGTGTGGGTGTGTTTGTGTGCATGCGTGAAAGGATGCATTGTCTGTAATGTACTGATTGCTTATACTGTCATAAAATCACGTGTGCACATGTGCATATATGTGCGTGCTTGCATGTGTGCATAGTGTGTGCATACATATTTGCTTCCTCTCTCATGTCAGTGAATCTACATGAATGCTTTGCTCATGTTTGCACGACTTGCAAGCACTTTCTTCAATACTCACTGCTTCCTTAAAGTAAAATATACAAACTCACAAACTCGCATGTATTTACTCTTTTGTTTGTTTGTTTATTTATTTGTATAGCGCTCCAAACCCAGAGACAGAAGGGCGCTTAAAGACGGTTACATAGTGAGATATATACCATTTCAATATACAGCAATTTACAGAGTTCACGAGCAAAGTTGAGCAGACGGAGGTGTACATACATGTCTGGGGGGGGTATGTGCTACTCTTTGTTCAGGAGCCAGCCGATAACATGTTTCCTGAAGACCTGGAAGGACTCAATAGTTTTAATGTTGAGTGGTAAGGTGTTCCAGAGTTGGGAGGCAAGTACTGTGAAGCTGGCACCTCCAGCTCTTTTTAAGGAGAATCTAGGCACTGTCAAGCATAAAGTATTGGAGGTTCTAGTGGTTCTAGTGGTGGATTTCATGGTAAATTTATTAGTGAGATATGGTGGGGCTAGATGGTTTAATGCCTTGTATGTGAGGCAGATGGTTTTCAGATCATTTTTTTGACGTATGGAAAGCCATTTGCACGATTTCCTAGCAGTGGAGATGTGCTCTCGCCTGGGGATGTTAAGTGCTGCACGTAGTGCGTTGTTTTGAAGTACCTGTAATTTGTTAATAATAGATTGGTTAGCACCTAGGTACAGGCTATTGCAATAGTCCAGTTTGGACTGTATGAGGGCTCTGGCAAGAGTGAGGCAGTGATAGGAAGCGTCTACTGGCCCTAATAAGCTTGCCGGTGTAGGCGGAGGCTGAGGCGATCATGTTAGTTTGTTTGGTGAGGTTGGAGTTGGCATCAAGGTAAAAGCCAAGAGTTTTCACGCGGTCTATCTTGGCCAACTGCCAAACTACGCACTTCACTTTTTTTCTTTTAAGAGAATATATTCAGTCTACAAAATTCTCATGTGCTGCGGTCTTGTTATCTGTATTTGTTTAAACAAGAAAGACATGTGTTGGCAGAATTACAGCCTGCAGTCGCAGTCGGCTGAAAAAAACAGCCTAAAGCAGGCCACCATTTTTCATCTCTTGTCAAGTCTTATCTGGTCTTCGTCTCCAGTAAAACTAATGTGGTTTTGTGTCATGTGAAGTAAATGAAATAGTTTAACTTATCTATTTTTGGCAAATAGAAGAATTAACCCCGTATTTACTGTATTCTGGTTTTTACAAGTGTTCAAAGATAACAATTTATTTTTAACCTTTTTTACATTTTCTTTGCCTAATATTATATATTTCCATAATGTAAATGACACCTGCATACACATCCTCACCCTTAGCTCATATTTGATTTCTCCATAATTTATCACTTTCATTTCTGGCTTGGTGCCAATTTTTTCTTAAATAACTAAACATCTCTTTTCTTTACCTTTTCTCAGAATAATGTGTGCAAAACATAACATATAACACACAATACAATTTTGACAAACATGACAGACTGGCCGGCCACACATATCTCACAGTCTTCTCTTTAAGACCTGTCTTGCTTCTAAAAATACCCTGATATGGGATGTTAGTCCTGTTGAACTGGTCTTTAACCGAGTTTGTAGTCTATGCTACCCGTCCATAGGGCTTTAGGTGCGACTTCTTCTGTGTTCTTTAAAACACTGGAATCCTGGGGGTATCCGTTATCGTGGCCCCTCCTCATGATACCTCTTAATTGCTTGGCCTCTCCTCAAATCAATTACTCAATAACTCAACACTCATCATTCTCAAGTTACTTTACCCCATCCCCTGGTACTTCTAAGCTACTATATTACACTCTAAACCCGTGATTTACCCAAAATAAAAGCATTCTTCTTAACGATCCACCAAAAATAATCCTTCAAAAAATAAATAAATAACTTTTCTAAGAGGGGTCCTCCAAGGATTTCTAAAAATGGCCCCCCAAAAAATGCCACCCAAAAATGGCTTAAAATAATTTTTCTTGGAAGATTTCCAAACAACAACTTAAAATAATTTTTCTTGGAAGACCCCTCCAATCCCCAGGTGCCACGGCACCCTCCCATGATATCAGGCCTGTGAGTCCCCTCTCCTTTAGTGATGTGCGGGAACCTGCAGTGTTCCCCCCATCTCTCGCTCTCTCTCTCTCGCTCTCTGTTTCTCTCTCTCTCTCTCGGTCTCCCTCTCTCTCAGTCCTGATAGCATGTACCTGTACTTCCAGATTCGTGGTCCTGAAGAAAAATCATCTTAGGTCTCCTGGCTGGCTCGCCAAATGAACAGAAGGCCCCAACACCTTTTCTGGGGCTTGGCACCCGGGGATCAGTAAAGGAAGGCTGAAGCACATCAAGACACTCAGACTGGAGTTTCAAAGTCATCTGTGTATTCTTTGCAGCAGAGCAGGACACAGAATACAGCATACTGAAGAAAAATCCGGAACTCCCAACTTTCCCTGGGCTTCCAACCTCTTTTGTACAATCAAGAAAGGTGAGGCAATGCAATGATTAATGTACAACCCCTTTTCCTGCCTGTGATTAGTTGGCCTACTTGCCACTCAGACCCAGTCTGTACAGGTTTCATCTAACTCATTCTACACCAGTGGCCTCTTCATGAACTTCTATGACAAAAATGTATCCACTGACCTCATAATGACTAGCAGAAATCGACCATTTTGTATGCTCATGCATCCATCCTAGAGTTGCCTGACTTGTCTTATCAAAAATGGCCGACCAAATTACAAAATGCCTTACCAACTTATTTTTACCCAAAACTTGGTCCCTGCTCAATTTCGAATCGGGATTGTTTGATAATTTATGATAAACATGTATTACTCAATATATTCTCTACTATGCACAACATTTTAACCCCACAAAGTAGATCACCTTTAAAGCACTTTTTTGAAAGGCACTATATTTCTGATTTTCGCAGTATTAGAGTCATTGATCAACCCGACAAGTTATCTGCATTCGGTTTGAGGGGGTTGGGGCCTATCTTTTATACATTCAGTTTGAGGGGGGGGGGCTTATCTTTGTACACTACCCTTATGGAAATGTTAACATTTTAGAAGTATTCCTACATTCTCTGGTTATTATATGTTAAAGAAGGTTTTTCACTAATGGAATGTTGATGACAGAACGCTCGGCTGCATCCCTGGTGATAAACAATTTTGTGAGAGTAGTAAAATGTACTGTTCCTGGAAAGTAATTGCTATCAATGGAACGTTATCTCACACTGTATCCATCCGGTTGCTGATAGGTTTATCTTTTTCAGCCCCACGTCCACTTCTTTGTATGTGAATTCCAGGCTGGAGAATGCTCCCCGTCAACACCTTTATGGCGAGGTGGAAGGGCTGTTTGGGCTGTGTCTTTGTGAGCAAGGACATTATAATGAATGTTGGGCTTTGGCTGAAAAATGGCAAAGCCAAAGAATTCCTATGTACATAGGTTTTCGGATTTGTGTAAGAACACAAATTAATTCATCTTGCAGCTTTCTTCCTGTAGAGGATTAATACAATCAGATTTGTGCCTGATCTTACATCAGAACATCAGGCACATCCTGATTGGATGAATACTTGTGTCACTTAATTCTAAAGAAAATAAGATCCCTAAATAAATGATCCACAACTCTACATTCATGTCCAACAATACACATCCTTGTGCATTGGAATGCAAACATGATGCTCATTTGAACAAGTTCACCTATAGCACTTTTTTCAAGACGAGAGCACCATCATGCAGGTGATGCAAGCATTGATATTTATTTTTTACATAAGAAGCATTAATTAGTCATGTACAGTAAGCTTCTGCCATTACATGTTTCACAAACCCCACATCGTTTATAATGTCTTTGGCATATTTCTATCACTGTAGTGTTGCTATTAAAAAAGACAGGTTGCCACACTGAAATGGTGCCTTGCCATTAGGAATCAGTCACTGCTCCCTACAGTGTCCTCAGTCTTCAGCTTTGTTATTCTTCAAGGATTTCTTTGCCTTCATAATGGAGCAGTCCCCCGATGCACCCGGCTCAGCCTGGAACTGGAGCCAGTAACTGCTTTGTGTGATCTGATGATTGGTATAGGGGCGGTAGGAGGGGTTATCAAACTGAAAAATAATGAAAAGATATAGGGTGAGCGATGACAGTCTGGAGATTGAAACTGGCAGATACAGACAAACTAGACAACCTGAGGAAGACTGGATCAGTAACTACTGCATAATAGTCGAAACCTTCTGCAGAAACCTTGCACCGGTGCAAGTGGAACGGTCCATGGTCTTAGCATTGGGGTAACATTTTCCCTATTTCTAAAAACACTGGAATATATAAGAACATTATTTCACCATGACAAGTGCAGTTTACCATGTTATAAGCACCATGGCAAAAACTGATATAATGCAAAAAATATACATTTTCGATGCATTTATTCACCATGGCATGGTTTGCCTTAGTGCTACTACCATTCCGTATTAGCACTAGGGCATACTTTGCCCTGTTGCAATAATGCAGTAAAAATGCATCTTTTTTTCCTGAGGGCAATTTTTGCCCTGCTGCTTATACCTTGCCAAACTGCACTTTTCATGGTGTAACAGTTTTCTAATATATATCAGTGTTTTTAAGAATAGGACAAACTAGATAGAAATATAATTAAAAAATTAAAATATCCCTAAGCAGAAGAAGTCCTCCTGTAAATGTACAAGGGGTCGTTAAGGATATAATTCAGCATTTTCAACAGATATTTCGGTTACAATAAACTATATTTAATAACTCAAAGGTGCTTATGATATTAGGAAGCATCTACAACCTGTAATAAATTGCATATATCAAATGGATAAACTGTGTCCACCATATGAGGAAACAATCATATTACATGATGAAATATCTTGTGAGATATTTATGTGAAAGATATTTTCTTGTGAAATAAATTGTGAGATCTTAGGAGGTAAAGATCTGTATGTCATTCAAGGAAAAATATGCTAACACGCCAGAATAATAGTTCATATTCTGAGATGTTTATCCTCACTCTTGAAACCAACATGATTTAGGTTGAAAATTAAATAGTATATGGGGAAACCAATTATACAAATATCGACTTCCTTATGTGACATTATACACCTTAAATTGCACTTTCTGACTAAATTCTTTTTACTATTGTTTGCTAATATCTCATGTGTGTGTGACAACACAAATATAAACCACCTAACAATGGTCAAAGTTAAACAGAAGGCAAGGTTTCTCATAGGCATTACCATACAGAGAGACCTCATGAGTGATTTATTGTTTTTTTTTCAGTGCAGCCATTACATCCCTTTAGGAAAATTGTTTCGCTGAATTTGTGAAATGTAATAAAATCTATAAGCCATTGACTTTTGTGAACATTCTGTTGCTTGTAAGTTTTCACTCAGTGGATTCATCTGACTGAAATATCCAATACAGGTTTCCTGGCACAGGCCTCCAAACTGTGGGGAAAATTTGTCATACGGCTCAAAAGTCATTACATGTAGAGAAAAAGCTGTTTCAGCCTCAGCCCATTCATTTTCCCATAGAGAAAAAGTTGCTTTCTTTGAACTCCCGCATAGCAATAGCCAATGGATCGATTTGTGCTAAGTAAGATACTATTTGGTCACAAAGCATTGCAGATATTCCTTTTTTAGTTTTGGCTATTAGGTGGTGCGGAAATAAGAGCTGTAATGTGAGAGCTTGAAATAGGGGCTTTGAATGCAGGTTTGTAATGCTTTTCAACGCAGGATGACATATGAGGATGGATATATGTAGTTTGGCTATGTGTCCCACCCATTTAACACCCATCGCTAAGTGAAATCTATAGGATTACCCTCCCCTTCCCACCAATTTCCCTCCAACCACACCTCTTTTTTCACTCTTTGGCTGATTTTCTACTTTGTGGTGAATTTGTCAGCCGTATTTTCTTCCAAAATGGTGGCTGCCATGTTTTAATGTTATTAAAAAGTACTTTGACTTGATTGAGACTTTAAAATATGCTTAGTGCAGCTTTCAAATTATGTTACACATATTACTGTATTTTGTATCTAAAATAAACAAAGTACTGTACTAGTTACGGTTTGGTTTAAAATGGTTCTGAAAATATCCAATTACTGATTTGTGGGGGTTGCTCTAGTACTTTCAAATGTAAGCAGTAGCTGATTGGCTCCACTGTTTGTTAGAGATGTCACTATTATGTTACGGGCTCTCGAGTATGTGCTTTTTCCCCACACAGCAGCCATTTTCTTTCATCGAATCCGAGCAGGGCTCTAGGGCTGTAGTGCCACCTGGACGTTACTCTCTGTGCTCTGCTCTGAACCAAACTGACTGCAAGTGCTTGCTTAAGAAAAATCACTGTTCTTAATTCGGAGCCAGGCAGCGATAGCTCGGGAGAACTGTGCACAAACTACACCCTCGGTAGTATTCGCTGGCTTCAGTTATGTGGAATCACACGTTTCTTCTTTGGCTCAGAAACACATTTGAGGTCTGGACACTGCCTTTTACGGAGGTGAAAGATTAGCAACTGTGTAAACCCAACGGATTCATAAAATACGACCTAAACGTCTCAGTGCTGCTTATATTTACTATGTTTAATCAAGTTCTAACATGGCTGGAAGGTGAAGCAGAGTGGTCAAATACTGTAAAATAAACTGTGATGGTTTCATAGGAAGTTGCCCAACGTTATATACGGTGGGTGAGAGGGTTCACTCCAAGTCCCCGGTAGCGGATTAATGTTGTTAACCCACCGCCGGCACAAATTATCAATGTTGGTGAAACTAAAGCAGAGCCGGCGGCAGCTTGGCTTATGCGATGCCGCTGCCAGCTCTGAATTTGTTTTACTAACATTCTAATTAGTTGCAATGTTAGTGAAACAAACTTAGAGCAGGAGGCAGCTTGGCTTTGCGGACGGCTGTGAGCTTGTTTTACTAACGTTCCAAATATTTGAAATGCTACTGTCTGATCTAGTTCCCCCAGCTCTAGAGTGTGCCCTTCTCTTCCCTGGAGCCTGACAAGCCCGAACCTTGTCCTGCTTGGTGACTATAGAACACTGGCCTATATATACCCTGCATTTTAAGCCAAGGGGACAGCACACTATTACTTTCATGTGAACAGTTCGATGAGTAGTGTTTGCCTGTGTTGGGAAAGAGCATCTGCGTTTCTGATTGCAGTGTGTGAGAGTGGGTGTGCTGGTGTGCTAACTGGCCTTGCATGAAAGGCACACAAACATGCACTTTGAGATTTATAGACTGGGCGACGGTGCACCTAAAAATAATGTGTCAGAGCCTGACTAGATTTTCATGGTGATGCTATTCCCTTATAGTGTGCATATTCTATGCTGAAGTGTTATGGTGAAGTCTACAGTATTTGTATACTCTGTAAATGGTATGGTATGGCATTGTTTATTTATAAATCACTTAGACACAAAATGAGGGCTTCAAAGCACTCCGAGACGAGAGGGGAACACGGGATACAATTATTCCTAAGGCCTTGGAAAATTTTGAATGATATACAATAATAATAAGCATACCAGGCCTGACGACATTTCTGCTAATTCAAGTGCGTTAACAGATAATGGGGGAAAGCAGGGAGGGGGAGCAGAGTGGGGATTTCCATGCGAAGCAAACTGACATTAATGCAAGTGCGTGACAGCAGTAAGGGTAGTAGGAAAGGGGGAGAGGGGAGGAGGCACGTAACAACTCAACAACCATACTAGAGAATATTTCTTGCTAGAATGAACACCAGTAGTCATTGACATAAGAGGAATGGATCAGGGCAGGGGAAGGGGAATGGTTAAGGTAGATGGAAATTTTATAATTTGCCATTAACACATTCAGGTGCACAATGCTGTGGGGGGGCAGAGGTGCGGACAGACAACGAAATGGTGTTGCAAAGGAACTTTGTTAATTTAAGCAACAGGTGCCCTTCTCTTCTATGGTTTATATAGAGACACAGAATGGACGGATTGTTAAAATGGTGGACTTGGTGCTGCTGAAAGACTTGCAGGCCCATCCAGCGTGCCGATGCTGGGCTCTTCTGCAGGGGAGAGGGTTCCTATTGCTCTGCATTGTTGACGGTCGGCTGGTTTGTGCAGTGCCTCCGTCTATGTGTACCACCACACCGCTGCACTGGTTCTGTGTTTCGCGCCCACAGCACCCTTAGTGAGGAATACCTAGGTATTCCTGGATTACACCCACACGTTTACATGCTCTAGCCATATTGTCATGTTCTGTACGGCAGATCCTTATCCTGGGAGGTACTTCAACATGGCCGCCGTATCTGGCGATTATAGCACACACAACAGTCGAGATGTTATTTCCCAGAACACATTGTAGCTCACTGACGTCACATCCTCCCAAGCAGCTTATCAACAGGATCCTCCAAGAGTCCAGTGCGTTGCTACTCTCTTAGGAGTATACAAGTGCTACGTGAGTTAGTTTGTTACAGTTTACCTCTCCTTGCTTCCTTATTCCTGACTCCATCTGACACTCTCTCACCTCGCTATTTTCCCTCCTATTCTTGATCTGCAGACCGCGACAGCAGTACGGGAAAAGACATTACCAGACTTCGGACGAGTTAAACCATGCCCCTTTGGAGCGCGGTCCCAGCCCAGTCTTTCTTTAGTTCGGAATACTGATCCTCGCCCTCCACGAGGTATTCCGTACGCTTTATATTTATCCTTCTTCCATCGACAGTCTAGGGAGTTCCGTAATCGGTTGTTCCCTTTTCATGTTTTCATTCTAGCGTGGTTACCTACCTCAACATCCCAGGCCTACTGCCAACCCCCCGTGAGCAGTCTCCGGGAGGCTTCGTTTGTTTACAAACTGGTAGGCTTTATATTTCGTGGTTTTGCTACTGTTGTTTAGTGATCATTAGCTATTTCTCTCTCTACCCTTTCTTTTCTATTCTTCTGTTTTCCTTAGCCCATCGATTCAGTACTTCTGCGAACTCCAGGTTACCTCTCCCTTCCTTCACATCGATTTCTCAGGACGCCTCTCTTCCTACTAACTGGGGGTAAGATATAGAACAGAAGATACAAAGGGGGTCTGGCAAACTGATAGACAAGGAAATTACATTCGAATCTAACCTTATCTTCTTCACCAGAACTTAGTCTCAATTGCTAAGAAGCTCCCAAACTCAGAAGGCGGAATTGCATCCCGCGCTGGAACATCTCGGGGAGACAACGCTCTCTAGCAGCTCTCCGCAGGGTTTTTTCCCCCATGAGGGTTTCCCTGGGAACCTCCCAGGGATCAAGCCTTTGAGCAGGACTCCGGAGGGGTTTTCAGGGGAATTCCTAATTTCTACAGGGAGAGTCAGAGAGATCCATTCCAGGCACTCACTGGGCCACAGGACATTTCTCTTTGTTCATCCAGCCCAGGTAGGTGATTTTCTGTTTTCCTTCTCTATTCACCTGGAGCAATTGATATTTATATCTAACATTGTATATTCGCTCACATTTAGCAAAGCCCAAAAAAGTAGTCAGCAGTTGCTGACTAGCTCCAAGTGATTAGAGTCGGTTCCAGAGAACCCCCTAAAATGGATCCTCAACAACAGCAGATCCAGCAGCTAATAGCTGCGGTACAGTCATTAACTACTGAGGTGCAACAACTTAAGCAGGAAAATAATACCCTCCGACAGCACCAACAACAGGCAGCTCAGCAGGTAGCCCAGAAGGCCTTAGACTCTTGCGTACCTCATTGTTCAGAGGTTCCTCCTGGCCCTTTACCAGGCGGCCAGTTTGATGGGAACCCCCATAAGGTCAAAGAATTCCTAGACTCTTGTGCCGTACAGTTTACGTTCAAGGGGGCATTTTTTCATACTGATCGAGACCGTGTGGGTTACATGGTCTCACAAATGACAGGACCAGCCTTAGCCTGGGCAACCCCTTTGATTACTAGTAATAATCCCATCCTGGACTCTCATACGGCCTTTTGTAACAGCATTCGCACCATGTTCGGCCAACAAGAAATCCGGGTGGCCTCCCAAGAACACCTCCTTGATTTCAAACAAGGAAATCTTGATATACTGACCTATATTACTAAATTTAAGCAGATGGCAAGTGAGACCACCTGGTCCGACGATGCCCAGGTTACGATCTTTAGGAGAGGGTTATCAGAAGAACTTAAGAACGAAGTGTCCAGAGTATCACGGCCCACCAATCTAACGGAATTCATAGCTCTAGTTCTACAGTTAGATTACCGTATGAAGGAGAGACTGGTAGAAAGGAGAAAAGGCCGGACTCCTCGATTCGCATCTAACTTTCCTCACTCGCCCAGGACTCATGCTACAGAAGAACCTATGCAGTTAGGATCAACTGCAAGAGGGCCTTTAACGCCAGAAGAACGGAATCGCAGAAAGACCTTAGGCTTGTGTATGTATTGTGGCGCCAATACTCATACTGTACAAGACTGCCCGATTACACCGCCTAGGCGCTCGGGAAACGCCAGCGCCCGGTCGTAAGAGGAACCACGATCTGGGATCCCACTCTTCAACCGGGTTCCTCACAGTCTTTTCATTTTTCAATGTGTACCAGTCATCCTGATACCAACATGGTAGTGTTAAGGATTTCATTTTCCTTTGGAGATAGAATTTTACGGGATATTCCAGCACTTATCGACAGCGGAGCTGCAGGGAACTTCATTGATGACCACTGGGCTGCTTCACATGGTATCCCACGCTCCTCAAAGGCAGAATCAATACCAGTGGAAAGCGTTGATGGAAGTCCATTAATTTCAGGACCTATCAAAGACCAGACCAGCCCTCTGTTGATGTCCATTGCATCTCATCGGGAGAATCTCACCCTGTATATCATCCGAGCGGCTCATCATCCCATCATCTTGGGTATACCTTGGCTCGAAAAACACAATCCATTCATAAACTGGACCGCAGGCTCTTTTTTCTTAGGGTCAGAATATTGTCTGACACATTGCATAGAGGATCAACAAAAAGTACTGGTAGACTCAATGACCTCTCTCCAGGGGTCACCAGGGGTTACAACTCTAAACCAGATTGCCGGTCTTCCAGAAGCATACCAACAATACCGAGAGGTATTTGCCGCTACTGAATACAATCAATTACCTCCTCACAGAAGAGATGATTGTACCATTGAGCTGATTCCAAATCAACCTTTACCTTTTGGTCGGATGTACATCCTATCTAATAACGAAAAAGAGGTTTTACGAGACTATCTTAGAACCAATTTAATGAATGGATTGATCACAGAGTCAACCTCACCAGCAGCCGCTTCCCTGTTCTTTGTTGCAAAGAAAAACACTGCTGAACTCCGTCCTTGCATAGACTTTCGGGGACTGAATAAGATCACAGTTCCCGATAAGTATCCGATGCCCTTAATTCCTGACATCTTAGAGGCTGTTAAAGGGGCCACCATCTATTCAAAATTAGACTTAAAAGGAGCTTACCACCTTATCCGAATAAAATCAAGGGACGAATGGAAAACGGCATTTCGAACCCCTTTTGGCCACTTCCAATATAGAGTGATGCCTTTTGGTCTTTCTAATGCTCCTGCTATCTTCCAACGATTTATGGACCATCTGTTCGCCGACCTCCTCCTTCAGAACGTCGTTGTCTATTTAGATGACATTTTAGTCTATTCCAACATAGCACAGGAACATGAAAAACATGTTGAAGAGGTTCTACGGCGACTCCAGCAGAATCATTTATACTGCGAGCTGGAAAAGTGCTCTTTCCACCAGCCCCAGGTTACTTATTTGGGGTATGTTCTATCCGCAAAGGGAATAGCTACGGACCCGGAGAAGGTGTCCGCTGTTCAGGACTGGCCTACGCCTGCCTCCTGCAAAGACATTCAACGTTTTGTGGGGTTTTCGAACTTCTACCGACGATTTATACCTGAATTCTCCAGACTAACACAGCCTTTGACGAATCTTCTGAAGAAAGGAGTCCCTTTTCTTTGGACAGAAACAACAGATAAAGCCTTTAAGAGGCTTCAGGAGCTTTTTACCTCAGCTCCAGTGTTGTTAACCCCTGATCAGAACCGCCGGTTCATTGTGGAAACTGACGCCCCACAATATGCTCTAGGGGCTGTCTTGCTTCAAATAGACAACTCAGATCTTGAACGACCTGTAGCGTACCTGTCCAAAACCCTTGCTCCGGCGGAGCTAAACTATACGGTACTGGAGAAAGAGTTACTGGCAATCAAACGAGCATTCGAAGAATGGCGCCATCTACTACTGGGAGCCAAATTTCCGGTAGAAGTCCGGACAGATCATCATAACCTCAGGATCCTACAATATGCCCAAACATGTAACAGCCGTCAAGCCAGATGGGCCCATTTATTTTCTCCATTTCGAATCACGTTCACATTCATCCAATGAAAGGAAAATCTAAAGGCCGATGCTCTATCCCGTAAGGAACAGCTTCCGAACAACCCTTTCAGGTCTGAACCCATCTTCCCTTGTATGGCTCTGGAACTGCACACTGTGCCCGATTTTCTCTCACGTCTGAAATCACAATCCTGTCCTACTGTCAAGAAAGAACTACCACGGTCTACACAACTGGCGTTAACTTTGGAAGACGGTTGCTATTTCTTTGGACACAGGGCGTATATTCCGACACGAACACTTCAGGAAGAAGTTCTCAATATGTGCCACAGTTCCTTTTGGTGGCCATCATTAAGAAAGGACATAAAAGAATATGTTAAATCATGCCCCATATGTCTCCAAACTAAAACGTCTCGGCAAGCCCCTCTAGGACTTTTGGTCAAGATGCCCTTGCCCTCACGACCGTGGCAATAATATCCACAGACTTCACAGTGGACCTACCACCATCATGAGGATGCTCGGCCATAATGGTAACAATAGATACTTTTACTAAGATGGCACATTTCATTCCACTTGCCGGAGTGCGGTCTGCTGCCTTGATGGCTCGCATCTTCATCAACCACATTTTCACCTTACATGGCTTACTAGAGACAATCATTTCGGACAGAGGTTCACAATATACTTCACAGTATTGGAAACTTGTCTGCCGTCATCTTGGAATCTCACGGGCTCTCAGTTCAGGCTATCACCCCCAATCCAACGGCCAGACAGAAAGACTCAACCAAACCTTAGAAGGATACCTCAGGAGCTATGTCTCCGCGGCTCAGGATGATTGGAAGGATCTATTACCTTTAGCCGAGTTCGCTTTTAACAACTCTTTTCACTCGGCAATCTGTACTTCTCCATTCCATTGCTCCTATGGGTGCAACCCATCATCCTTTCCCACCTTGAAGAAGTCTCAGTCCAAATTTCCAGATGTAGACTGCCTGATGGACCAAATCCGGCAGGGTCATCGCACAGCTATTACTGCGCTTCGATAGTCCCAGGAAAGAACAAAGCATTTTGCGGACCATCACCGGTCTCCAGCCCCGATAATCAAACCAGGAGATTGGGTTTGGCTGTCATCGCGTTTTCTCCCTCGGCATCTAGTGCCGTCCAAACTTTCTCCCCGATATTTTGGACCATTCCAGGTGATCGCCGCGATAGGATCAGTTTCCTTCAAACTACGTCTACCGAGCACATGGGCTCGCATCCATCCGGTGTTTCACGTATCTCAATTAAAACCAGACAATCGGAGTTCCTTTCACCCAAAAACCTCTACTCGTCCTCCACCAGTTATGGTCGCATCCGGACCTGAATTCGAGGTCAAAGAGATATGTGACTCACGGTATCACCGGGGCCATTTACAATATCTTATTGACTGGAAAGGCTACACACCCGCGGATCGGAGTTGGGAACCTGAATCAGCTGTACACGCGCCCAAACTAGTAAAAAAGTTTCATCTATTGCATCCGGACAAGCCAGGAGGGAGCGGTTCTAAGAAGGGGCATACTGTCATGTTCTGTACGGCAGATCCTTATCCTGGGAGGTACTTCAACATGGCCGCCGTATCTGGCGATTATAGCACACAACAGTCTAGATGTTATTTCCCAGAACACATTGCAGCTCACTGACGTCACATCCTCCCAAGCAGCTTATCAACAGGATCCTCCAAGAGTCCAGTGCGTTGCTACTCTCTTAGGAGTATACAAGCGCTACGTGAGTTAGTGTCAGGTTCTCAATCTTGCGCAGGGGTAGCACGTACACCTACCTCCCCGTTGGGTCTTGGCACCTGGTTAGGTAGACAACGCAGATCACCGCGACCCGCCGGGGAAAGAGGGTTAGGATCCGTTGAATTGGATAGGTAGAGGGTAGTTTGGATAACCGGGTAAAAGGGGAGGTAGGGTAGGAAAGGGTTATGGATAAGAAGGGATTTAGGAAAGGTCCGCCTTGATGTGTTCTTCCTGGGGCTCCTGAGATCGACGGTACTCCGCCCATACACGCTTCCACACTCCTAACTAACTTGCCCCAAAACTCAGTGACATTTATACAAGATTCATTTACAGTATTGAAGACTAAACACCATGGGAGAAAACGTTATGAACATGCTACAGGCAGTATCATCTCTACCAACCCACAAGGTTAGCATTATCAATAGCACCCAACACCTTTTAAAAGTAACCAAATGAGCACTTAGCTTCGTTTGATGGTGCCGGGTGGCCTGCCAGGCGACTGCCAGAGTTCTTACCGTTAGACTACGGCGGCGCAGCGGGTTCTGGCTGCTGATAGAGCGGGATGTCGCTACAAGGGAATCAGAAACAAGAACGAGCTTGGGTTACGGACTGGGCCCATCACATTGCTCTCACACGCTGATGAGTTCCCCCACGAATCAACAAGGGCTGTGTTGCTTCACACGGCAACGAAATAGTTTAGACTGGTTTACGATTCGCCCCAAGAATCAACAAGGGCCGTGTTGCTTCACACGGCGACGAAATAGTTAAACTGAGTTACGAGTCGGCCACCTGGCCTTAACTAGTATCGCCGAACTTTCCTCAGTCCGGCGCTCACACTGGCTAGAAAGTTGTGGGGGAATCCCACAACGTTGCATGCACTACTGTTTTGTTCTTGTGAACAAACGGTTTGCAAAAGCAAAGAAATGCACTTATCTTGCCGGAGGCGCGGGGCCTGCAGAGATCACAGGCGGGGAATGGCCCCGCGGGTTGCAGCCTGCAGGAGCCCTCAGCCTACACGTCCGCTCCGATCCGAGTCTTTTAGCGCAAGCGGGGATCCGTGCGCTCGTCGCGCGCATGCGCGGACCGTCGAGCGTTGTCCCATGTAGTTCCACTGCTTGCGAGCACGCGAGTTTGCTGGGACTTGTAGTTCCGGCTATCGGATGGCGTTTTCTGCCATCCGCAGCCAATGTTCTGCAACGAGGACACAACAGTGTTCTGAAATATAGTAGTTTATGGCTCCTACCAGACCTAATTCCCACACTGGACACAGCTGAGGCAGTGGTGGTCCTGACAGTTAGTTTGTTACAGTTTACCTCTCCTTGCTTCCTTATTCCTGACTCCATCTGACACTCTCTCACCTCGCTATTTTCCCTCCTATTCTTGATCTGCAGACCGCGACAGCAGTACGGGAAAAGACATTACCAGACTTCGGACGAGTTAAACCACGCCCCTTTGGAGCGCGGTCCCAGCCCAGTCTTTCTTTAGTTCGGAATACTGATCCTCGCCCTCCACGAGGTATTCCGTACGCTTTATATTTATCCTTCTTCTATCGACAGTCTAGGGAGTTCCGTAATCGGTTGTTCCCTTTTCATGTTTTCATTCTAGCGCGGTTACCTACCTCAACATCACAGGCCTACTGCCAACCCCCCGTGAGCAGTCTCCGGGAGGCTTCCTTTGTTTACAAACTGGTAGGCTTTATATTTCGTGGTTTTGCTAATGTTGTTTAGTGATCATTAGCTATTTCTCTCTCTACCCTTTCTTTTCTATTCTACTGTTTTCCTTAGCCCATCGATTCAGTACTTCTGGGAACTCCAGGTTACCTCTCCCTTACTTCACATCGATTTCTCAGGACGCCTCTCTTCCTACTAACTGGGGGTAAGATATAGAACAGAAGATACTAAGGGGGTCTGGCAAACTGATAGACAAGGAAATTACATTCTAATCTAACCTTATCTTCTTCACCAGAACTTAGTCTCAATTGCTAAGAAGCTCCCAAACTCAGAAGGCGGAATTGCATCCCGTGCTGGAACATCTCGGGGATACAACACTCTCTAGCAGCTGTCTGCAGGGTTTTTTCCCCCGTGAGGGTTTCCCTGGGAACCTCCCGGGGATCAAGCCTTTGAGCAGGACTCCGGATGGGTTTTCAGGGGAATTCCTAATTTCTACAGGGAGAGTCAGAGAGATCCATTCCAGGCACTCACCGGGCCACAGGACATTTCTCTTCGTTCATCCAGCCCAGGTAGGTGATTTTCTGTTTTCCTTCTCTATTCACCTGGAGCAATTGATATTTATATCTAACATTGTATATTCGCTCACACATATACACCGGCGTCTCCCTACCAGTGGAAGCTTTCTTTATAGGATACATACTTCAGTGAGGTCACAAAACGAAAGGAAAAGCTGTTCTCCTCTTTGCAGTATCTCCATATAGACCTCAATGACATGACAAGAAAAGAGCCATGCCTTTCATTGTAGCATCCTTAGGGGTGTTGGGTATGAAATGGCAATATACAGTGATTCCCTTCCTTTCAGTAGGAGCACGGGCGGGGGTGCTTTGAAATGAAAAGAAAAAGCAATGCCCTTCTGTGCAGCGTTATTGTAGCAATGTGACCACAAATGGCAATTGATGCTACTCCCTATTTACAGTGCCACCAGTGGTGAGTGACTTGAAATGAGTGTTAGTGGCCATTCTATTTCTTGCAGAAATGTCACGAGAGAGTTGCTTAAAAGGTCAGGAGACATTTTCTCATGTGCAGCATTATCATGAGAGAGTGGCTGCAAACTACACTAAATACTGTTTCATTTACCTGCTGCATCCTTATGGGAGAGTGGCTTAAAGTTACAGCAGTGATTCTTTTCCTTGCAGTGTTCTCTTGGGAGAGTGGCATAAAGTTACAGCAGTGATTCGTTTCCTTGCAGTATTCTCATGTGAGAGTGACTTAAAGTTACAGAAGTGATTTGTTTCCTTGCAGAATTCTCATGGGAGAGTGGCTTAAAACTACAGCAGTGATTTTTTTACCTGCAGTATTCTCATGGGAGAGTGGCTTTAAGTTACAGAAGTGATTTGTTTCCTAGCAGTATTCTCATGGGAGAGTGGCTTAAAGTTACAGCAGTGATTATTTTACCTGCAGTATTCTCATGGGAGAGCGACTTAAAGTTACAGAAGTGATTCGTTTCCTAGCAGTATTCTCATGGGAGAGTGGCTTAAAGTTACAGCAGTGATTATTTTACTTGCAGTATTCTCATGGGAGAGTGGCTTAAAGTTACAGAAGTGATTTGTTTCCTCGCAGTATTCTCATGGGAGAGTGGCTTAAAGTTACAGAAGTGATTTGTTTCCTAGCAGTATTCTCATGGGAGAGTGCCTTAAAGTTACAGAAGTGATTCGTTTCCTAGCAGTATTCTCATGGGAGAGTGGCTTAAAGATACTGCAGTGATTCCATTACTTGCAGCATCATTATGGGAAATGTATTTGAAATGCTGTTAGTGGCGGTTACCTTACTTGCTGTATCCTCATGGGAGAGTCAGTGTAGGTTTGTAATGCGTTTTAATGCAGATGACATATGAGGATGGATTTGGGTAGTTTGGCTATGTGTCCGACCTATTTTATGCCCATTGCTAAATCAAATATATAGGATTTTCCTCCCATTCCCACCCATATTCACTCCAACTACACCTCTTGTTGCACTCTTTGGATATATTTCTATTGTGTGGTGAATTTGTCAGCCATTTTTATTTCCAAAATGGATATTTGGAGAGCCAGCATTCCTCCCCAAGAAAACAGGACCCTTGCCTTGGTTCAACCCTGGGACTTGTAGTCTACTGGTGTGACAAAAATGTGTTAACAAGGTCTGTCTTTAGCCACTTTATTTATAAGCACTACGCATGTGCTTCACTGAAGTCCTGTTAACAACATGTATTAAAAAAACAACTGTTTTGGCTTATGTATATGTATTAGACATTTGCAAGGTAGTGATATTACATAGCCATGAATTCACACCATTTTTCATCTACTGTATTGCACTCCCACCCACTTTCTGTCCCTCCCCACCCAAAACAAATCCTGGTTCAATCTTTGAGCTAGCTTTATCATGCCGTACTATCAAACTTTGTCCTTAAGGTGTGTCTTACAGTGTTTTTTTAAAGCAGTGTTTTGAGAGATACAGTCTACTGGTGTGATATATATGTGTTAATGATGTCTGTTTTCAGCCACTTTATTTAGAAGCACTGTGTGTTGTTTTAGCTTGGATACAAAAGCAAGGGATATTTAAATACATTTTTGAAAGCACTAATTAACAAACATCATTCAAATTCTTCAAAGTACTAAAGAAAAGTGGCCAAACTGTTGGCATTGCTAATGCTTGTTTGATTTGGTGGCAAGCCATACAGCAGTTTTTGCAAAGAATTGATGGAGGCGAGGCTGCTCCTAGTCCAAAACTGCGTTTAGATGTTTCTTCTGGTGCATTGCAACGCTGTGACTTATCAGAAATGAAAAGTTGCCATTTATTTATGCAAGAATTACCACAATAATTCCGATCTAATTCGACAAAGAAACATATTCCAAATTATTTTTGTGGTAGGGAGAGGCGATGTTTCTCATCAGAGTAGGAGGTTGGGGGGGGTGAAAGAGGACAAAAGGGTGAGTTGGGCACTTTTGGGGAAGAGTGGCGGGGAGCCCATTTTGAGTCACGCTCTTTTCGTCTTACTGTGGGATCCCAGCAGACTTCCCACAGGAAAATGGCAAGATGCGATCGGAAAGAAAAGTGTGTCATGGGAAAGATCACGCAAGAGAGGATAATATGGTCATGAGAGACTTTTTACAGTGGGACGAGTGTGCAGTTGCTAAACGTGAGCAGGGGTCACAGGTAGCAAGGCAGTGAGGCAGTGAGAAAGGTGAAGACTTTTTCATTTCTAAGCATTTGCGGATCCACGAAGTATTCAGAAAATGCAGCGTTTTCTTGGGAACCATTCTCACCGCCGCAATACAAGGACGCACCACTGTAATCACGGTCAACAATGTCACAGGAATGAAAGAAGGGGCTTTGGCCACTGGACCATTGGGTTCAAGCAGAATGGTCTGAAAGCAGCAGCTTGGAGTGATCATTATCTATGACCCTAAATGGTGCAAAATGGCGGGGGACATGGCGGAAGGCTGTGACCGCCGGTGATGGCCACAGGCCTTGTCTGGGGCGTGATGTGTTGTCACCAAAGGTAGTGAGACATGGTAATTAACAAATGAAGAAGATATGGGCCACGGCCATTAGCTGCGGCTGCTCTCCAAGCTCTTCTAGCCAAACTGTTGCAACGTGGACAGTAGGCAAGGCCTGTGGCCAATGGCCTTGGCCTGTGACCAGTGTATATGAAACAGGTGGTGGTGCCGGAAACACGAGAGCAACTGAAGAACAAGGCAAAGGGTATTACATCAAAAATTCATTTTATTTTGTTATGGATTGTAAACAAATCTTTAATTAATTCATTTTATAAAACACATCCTATATAACAGACATTCATACATTCATTCATACTAATACAGCTCAATACATCTCTAAAAATAGTGCATTTACATTTTTTTAAAGGGAAATGTGAAGAAAGTGCAACAACTGTTCCATTGTTAGGAAAAAAAAACAATTAATGGGATCAAAAGCAAACAGATACAAATTCTGTGTAATGGAAATGGCGACAACACTTCCAGTGTTCAATGGTAATGGTTCATTCCAGACAAAAGTTATCGACTATTAGTGCCCAGACTGTTGATGCCAAGATAAATAAGTCTTCTTAGTCAAATGGGCTTCTTAATACATAGTTTCGACTTGAATAGTTATCTATGTCTTCATCAGGATAGGGATGAACCTAACAACATTTCTAAAAAGAAAAAGAAAAAGAAAAAACAATGATACAATTAAAATTGGATGTTAAAAAACCTTAATTCACTCAGTTGCTCTCTGTGAATACCAATAGTCCAAATATGGGGAGAGGACAAATTAAGTCATACTCTGAAACCAACCCAAAATTGACTAAATGGAGAGGGTTAACTCCAATTTGTTTAAATGTTGCCCACTGAGGGGCAATGCATATCTCAAAAGGCCTCACATACCTCCCTTTCTCTACAAAAGGATAGAGAATTCAATGCATCAGGAAAGAAAAAATCATTTCACATTGATGGGACACTATAATTTCGTGTCAATATATTTTCCCTAGTTTAACACCCCGCTCCCCCCATGTCTCCATTTGGAATTCCATTCAACAATCAACTAAAGTAATACCTGAAAACCATACACCGGATGGTAAACTGGTCTTGTCTTGACCAGCTTCTCCTGTGTATTAGAGATGCTGGGTCAAATACAGGAAGTCCTCGTTATAAAGCACACTCCAGGAAATTTGTAAACATCAAACATCCCTGAAATGCCAAACAACAAAAGAACAGTACTTCTGTCACCACTGTATTACAATCCTACTTTAAGAGTATTTGATATAAGGCAAATGAGCACCACAAAATGAATGCCAGCGAAATTACCTCAAAAAAGGGATAAATCTCCTTGACTTTGTATAGATGAAATGTCGGCACCGTTTGTCTCTTATCGAGGCCGACTTCGTCGAAATGAAAGAGGGATAGACAGAAAACTGTGACCGCCGTAACGTCCCCACTGTGTCGCAGTTCCTACTCTGCAAGCGACGCAGCTTCTAAACGCGAAAAACGAAATCAAACATATCAATACTACGCTAAGACTGTAGAGAAATGCAATCCAATGTGTGCTCTTCAATTGGAAAACAATTGGAAAACAAGAGAGAAGAGAAGACCACCCTTCTGACTCAATATATGGGGCGTAGCACTCCCAAATGTCTTCTGTGCAAGCAATTCGAAGATTAAATGAGGTCGCTGTAATATCCCTTCTGTCAAGCAGTTTCTACTCTGCATGCAGCACTGCTTCTAAAAAAGAAGCGAAATGGAAAGTGTTACGCCAATGTTACATGACAAATAGTACACATCACGCTAAGGCTGCATGTGGAAGCACTCCAATATGTGCTTGATGATAGAGAAAAAGAAAAAGAGGAAGTTCAAAGCTAATTTCCAAAACATATTTCAAAAAAGATATTTCAAAAAAGAAGGTTCAAAGCAAATTTCTGAAAAAGCGCTTACCTCACGCAGAGTGACCATCGCCCACGGTGAGTTCCAGCAGACTGAGGAGACCAAGCGGAAAGCGCTAGTCCCTCTTTTATGTCAAGGATGTTAGGGGCATAGGTACAAACAAAGGACCATTATCGTGTGTCCCCGGGTCACAGCACAGAAAAAGGACCAACGCCATATATGCACCTGCCGAAGGAGAGTTTTTTCTAAAGCTCGCGTGTTCTACCGCCGTATAAATGATCTGGTGCCAAATTTTTACAGATAAATGGCCAATCAGTGTGCAAAAGAAGAAAAAGAAAAAGAATGTCAAGTGTCCTCATTTTGTATACTTCTTGTAGCCCGAATATAGGTGTTCTTCAAAACACATAATATGTGTAAAAATGAAATAAACTGTGTATTGTCTCCAGGATCTAAAAGATACACTCAGTTTTGAAGTTTTAAAATTAGAAGACCAAACATCGTACTGATAATACAAGGAGGAATGAAATCCAAATGACTTTATTTTAAATAAAATTATTTTCAAAAAATCCTTCTTAGCTCCATTCCTCCTGTTGATTCAGGCCTGCAGTGAGGCTATTAGTATGGTATATCCACCACTGTTCTCTTTGCGTAAGACGTGTGGCCACATTAGCCTTATCTGTGCCACATGCTCTTTCTACAGCCCACCATTGCAGATCTTCTGGGCTGTGTTTTAGTTCTAAAAAGTGTGTGCTCAAAGGGGCATTGAGTTGTTTGGTTCTAATCTTCGAACGATGTTCGCCTATTCGTAATTTGACCGCTCTGGTGGTCTTTCCTATATATGCCTTCTTACAAGGGAAAATAATAGCGTAAATCACATTAGTACTGAGGCAAGTGGTGCGTTGCCTAAGTTTCCAGTCCCTCCCATGAATATTAACAATGGAGGTGGCTGAAGTGCTAGCACAGTTGCAACAGTTACCACATGGGAAATGGCCAACAATAGGGGACATGCCCCAAGTCATAGAAATAGTGGGTTGTGTATCTTGTAGATGGTTCCTATCTGCTTTTGAAACCCAGTTTTTGATGTTCTTGCCCTTTTTGAATGCATAAATTGGTTTGGGTAATTTCTGCATATTTAGTTAGAGCAAATGCCAGTGGCTAGAGATAATTTTCTTGATCTGGTTGTGCTGCGAATTAAATGTGAGCGCACACACTATTTGATCATCTTTCAACTTTCTTTCTCGTACAACATTTTTTTCCAAAAGTAGTTCTCTATGTTGGTAACATGCTCGTTTTTTACAGCGTCTGAGAAGTTGTTTAGGGTATCCTCTTTCTAATAGTCTATCTTCTATAATAGAGGCTTGCTTGATGAAATCTTCTACTTTAGTACAGTTCATACGAGCTCTAAGAAACTGCCCATAGGGAATATTTGATTTCAGAGATTGAGAGTGAAAGCTCTGATGGTGCAATATTGTATTCCTATCAGAGTCCTTTCTGTACAGGTCCACAACCAATCTCTTATTGTCCACTTTTATTATTAAATCCAAGAAGGCAATCTCTTTGTTGCTGGTCTGGATCGTGAATTTCAAATTTGGATTAAGATTATTAATCCAAGTGAAAAACATATTGTAGTCACCTTTTGAACCGTCCTAAATAACTTATCAAAGATGTTAAAAACTTTTCTAAAGAAACAGCATATCCGTATCTCAGCACTGATTACCAGGGTCCAGCCAATTGGAGGGACCCAGATGACAACACAGGGAATTTGTTTTCCCACAAGAAGGTTACCTTTTCAGATACCTCTTCCGACGAGGGAGATGGCTACCAAAAGGGTAGGAGAGGTATCCAACAAAATCAGAGACAACGGGGCAGAGGCCAACAAAGAGGGGGAAGGAGAGGAAGACAAAACATCTTCTTCCAATATCCTCCTTATTTTTATCCCCAGGGGTTTGCCCAGCAGGGGCAGATGCAACATTATCCTCCACCTGAACTCCCTTTTCCTCCACCTCAGACAGGCCCGCCCCCATTAGGAAATGTATTCGAGACAAGAAGGAGGGCGTACAGAAGGTAAACCCTCCCTCTGCGGTATACAACCTGTCAAACAAGAATTTGACACCTAATGAAGTTTCTATACTAGAAAAAGGCTTTTCTTTTATTCCTATGAGGGATCCTAGTAAAATGGAAGTAGAAGGTGAACTCAGGAGCATGTTCCGTAAGATTAGACTCAAAGATTTATTTTTCTAATACTCAGATTGCCTCTACGGAATTAAGCCCTAATACGCCTTTTAGACCTCCTTCTAAATGTACTCCTTCACTGAATATGATACCTAAAGAAACGGCCACTTTTGAGACAGTGGTGCTTAGAGATTTTCATGCTATCTATGCGAACAAAGATAAGACTACGTCGAAAAAATACTTCAATTTCACCAAAGAAGATTGGGCAGGACTTAAGGAATTACAGTCAGATAGAACGATTGTGATAAAAAAAGCCGACAAGGGAGGGGGAGTTGTAGTTTGGGATGCTATGAAATATGACCATGAAGTTACTCGACAGCTTGAAAACAAAGAGGTTTATGTAAAGCTACAAGGAGACCCTTCCCCTAGGATTCGGAAGGAAATTGAAACATTGGGCAAAGATGCATTGGAAAGAGACATCATTTCGCAAAAAGAACTTAATTTCCTGCTGCCCTCTAACACCAGGACTCCTCTTATCTATATGTTACCTAAGATACATAAAAGCATGAGTGCTCCCCCGGGTCGACCTATTGTTTCTTTGAGTGGTTCCATTTTGGAACCTATAGGTCAATACTTAGATTTTTTCTTGAAACCATTGGCAAAAAATACGCCTACTTACCTTTCGGACTCAACGGATGTTATAAGGTTAGTAGAATCTTTTCCTTTTAATAAGGACCATGACATACTCATCACATTGGATGTTGAATCGTTATATTCGAATATCCCACAAGGTGATTCCCTGGGGATTATGAAGAGATTTCTCCAAACCAGAACAGATATTATTTCTGTACCTAGTGAGTTCCTGGTAGAACTATTAGAAATTGCTCTCTCTAAGAACTTTTTCAGATTCCAAAACACATATTACATGCAAATAAAGGGGATTGCAATGGGGGCATCTTTTGCCCCAAATTATGCTACCCTATATATGTGGGATTTTGAAGACTCTAATATTCTCACAGAGTCCAATACATTTAAACCGGCTCTAAAACTCTACAAAAGGTACATCGACGACATACTGATTATTTGGGACTGTTCAAAAGGTGACTACAATATGTTTTTCACTTGGATTAATAATCTTAATCCAAATTTGAAATTCACGAACCAGACCAGCAACAAAGAGATTGCCTTCTTGGATTTATTAATAAAAGTGGACGATAAGAGATTGGTTGTGGACCTGTACAGAAAGGACTCTGATAGGAATACAATATTGCACCATCAGAGCTTTCACTCTCAATCTCTGAAATCAAATATTCCCTATGGGCAGTTTCTTAGAGCTTGTAGGAACTGTACTAAAGTAGAAGATTTCATCAAGCAAGCCTCTATTATAGAAGATAGACTATTAGAAAGAGGATACCCTAAACAACTTCTCAGACGCTGTAAAAAACGAGCATGTTACCAACATAGTGAACTACTTTTGGAAAAAAATGTTGTACGAGAAAGAAAGTTGAAAGATGATCAAATAGTGTGTGCGCTCACATTTAATTCGCAGCACAACCAGATCAAGAAAATTATCTCTAGCCACTGGCATTTGCTCCAACTAAATATGCAGAAATTACCCAAACCAATTTATGCATTCAAAAAGGGCAAGAACAACAAAAACTGGGTTTCGAAAGCAGATAGGAACCATCTACAAGATACACAACCCACTATTTCTATGACTTGGGGCATGTCCCCTATTGTTGGCCATTTCCCATGTGGTAACTGTTGCAACTGTGCTAGCACTTCAGCCGCCTCCATTGTTAATATTCATGGGAGGGACTGGAAGCTTAGGCAACACACCACTTGCCTCAGTACTAATGTGATTTACGCTATTATTTGCCCTTGTAAGAAGGCATATATAGGAAAGACCACCAGAGCGGTCAAATTACGAATAGGCGAACATCGTTCGAAGATTAGAACCAAACAACTCAATGCCCCTTTGAGCACACACTTTTTGGAACTAAAACACAGCCCAGAAGATCTGCAATGGTGGGCTGTAGAAAGAGTATGTGGCACAGATAAGGCTATTGTGTCCACACGTCTTGCGCTAAGAGAACAGTGGTAGATATACCATACTAATACCCTCACTGCAGGCCTGAATCAACAGGAAGAATGGAGCTAAGAAGGATTTTTTGAAAATAATTTTATTTAAAATAAAGTCATTTGGATGTCATTCCTCCTTGTATTATCAGTACGATGTTTGGTCTTCTAATTTTAAAACTTCAAAACTGAGTGTATCTTTTAGATCCTGGCGACAATACACAGTTTATTTCATTTTTACACACATTATGTGTTTTGAAGAACACCTGTATTCGGGCTACAAGAAGTATACAAAATGAGGACACTTGACATTCTTTTTCTTTTTCTTCTTTTGCACACTGATTGGCCATTTATCTGTAAAAATTTGGCACCAGATCATTTATACGGCGGTAGAACACGCGAGCGTTAGAAACAACTCACCTTCGGCAGGTGCATATAGGCGTTGGTCCTTTTTCCGTGTCTGTGACCCGGGGACACACGATAATGGTCCTTTGTTTGTACCTATGCCCCTAACATCCTCGACATAAAAGAGGGACTAGCGCTTTCCGCTTGGT
This sequence comes from Ambystoma mexicanum, assembly GCF_040938575.1. Taxonomy (NCBI): domain Eukaryota; kingdom Metazoa; phylum Chordata; class Amphibia; order Caudata; family Ambystomatidae; genus Ambystoma; species Ambystoma mexicanum. The sequence continues at coordinate 1,393,596,179 of NC_090924.1, forward strand.
CTCCTCAGTCTGCTGGGACTCTCTGTGGGCGACGGTCACTCTGCGTAAGGTAAGCGCTTTTTCAGAAATTTGCTTTGAACCTTCTTTTTTTAAATATCTTTTTTGAAATATGTTTTGGAAATTAGCTTTGAACTTCCTCTTTTTCTTTTTCTCTATCATCAAGCACATATTGGAGTGCTTCCACATGCATCCTTAGCGTGACATGTACTATTTGTCATGTAACATTGGCGTAACACTTTCCATTTCGCTTCTTTTTTAGAAGCAGTGCTGCATGCAGAGTAGAAACTGCTTGACAGAAGGGATATTACAGCGACCTCATTTAATCTTCGAATTGCTTGGACAGAAGACATCTGGGAGTGCTACGCCCCATATATTGAGTAAGAAGGGTGGTCTTCTCTTCTCTCTTGTTTTCCAATTGTTTTCCAATTGAAGAGCACACATTGGATTGCATTTCTCTACAGCCTTAGCGTAGTATTGATATATTTGATTTTGTTTTTCGCATTTAGAAGCTGCGTCGCTTGCAGAGTAGGAACTGCGACACAGTGGGGACGTTACGGTGGTCACAGTTTTCTGTCTATCCCTCTTTCATTTCGACGAAGGCGGCCTCGATAAGAGACAGATGGTGCCGACATTTCATCTATACAAAGTCAAGGAGATTTATCCCTTTTTTGAGGTAATTTCGCTGGCATTCCTTTTGTGGTGCTCATTTGCCTTATATCAAATACTCTTAAAGTAGGATTGTAATACAGTGGTGACAGAAGTACTGTTCTTTTGTTGTTTGGCGTTTCAGGGATGTTTGATGTTTGCAAATTTCCTGGAGTGTGCTTTATAACGAGGACTACCTGTATTTGACCCAGCATCTCTAATACAGAGGAGAAGCTGGTCAAGACAAGACCAGTTTACCATCCGGTGTATGGTTTTCAGGTATTACTTTAGTTAATTGTTGAATGGAATTCCAAATGGAGACATGGGGGGAGTGGGGTGTTAAACTAGGGAAAATATATTGACACGAAATTATAGTGTCCCATCAATGTGAAATGATTTTTTCTTTCCTGATGCATTGAATTCTCTATCCTTTTGTAGAGAAAGGGAGGTATGTGAGGCCTTTTGAGATATGCATTGCCCCTCAGTGGGCAACATTTAAACAAATTGGAGTTAACCCTCTCCATTTAGTCAATTTTGGGTTGGTTTCAGAGTATGACTTAATTTGTCCTCTCCCCATATTTGGGCTAATGGTATTCACAGAGAGCAACTGAGTGAATTAAGGTTTTTTAACATCCAATTTTAATTGTACCATTGTTTTTTCTTTTTCTTTTTCTTTTTAGAAATGTTGTTAGGTTCATCCCTATCCTGATGAAGACATAGATAACTATTCAAGTCGAAACTATGTATTAAGAAGCCCATTTGACTAAGAAGACTTATTTATCTTGTCATCAACAGTCTGGTCACTAATAGTCGATAACTTTTGTCTGGAATGAACCATTACCATTGAACACTGGAAGTGTTGTTGACATTTCCATTACACAGAATTTGTATCTGTTTGCTTTTGATCCCATTAATTGTTTTTTTAGAAAACATATATTTTTTATCCTAACAATGGAACAGTTGTTGCACTTTCTTCACATTTCCCTTTAAAAAAATGTAAATGCACTATTTTTAGAGCTGTATTGAGCTGTATTAGTATGAATGAATGTATGAATGTCTGTTATATAGGATGTGTTTTATAAAATGAATTAATTAAAGATTTTTTTACAATCTATAACAAAATAAAATGAATTTTTGATGTAATACCCTTTGCCTTGTTCTTCAGTTGCTCTCGTGTTTCCGGCACCACCACCTGTTTCATATGTATTGTTTTACCTCTAGGTGCCGGGTTTGGAGGTTCCCACCATTGTTTGTTGGTTTTCTGTGACCAGTGTAACCAGGTTATTTACTAGTGCAGTGAATATGGGCTGTGGCCATAGGCCAAGGCCACTGGCCACGCTCTTTTATCCTAATTGTTCCATAGGGGACAGTGCATACTATGGGCCTCATTACACGGTAGGCGGAGAACCATGGCGCAATTGGCGCCATGGTTCATGCCGGTAAAATACCGGCACCGCCTTGCTGGAAAGGGGAATTAGCGCCCCATTCCAAGTGTTTGGCGGGGCGGTAATTCCCCCTTCCACCATTGCCCTTCCCCATTCCCATTTTTGCCCCATAGGGCATAATGTGAAAGGGGAAGGTGCTGATTACGGCACCGTAAATTGCGGTACCGTAATTAGCTCCCTGGGTCCCTTTGCGGGTTGTTTTTTAACGCCTGCAAAAAGCAGGCGTTAAATTCCCCAACCCGCAAAGGGACCTCGTAGTAAGGTGGTAAGGATTTACCGGTACCGGTAGAATACCGGTACCGTAAACCCTTACCGCCTACCGTGTAATGAGGCCCTATAAATTGTAATACGTCTACTATTGTGTTATGTTATGCAGAAAATACAGTTCCTCGAACTGCCATTGAGCACGTATATCGTCTGCTGCAGATGTCCTTGTTTTCTTATTTGCAATATCAACGCCCTTCTTTGCTGATTGTCACTCAAGACTGAGTGCCGCCTACGGGTTATGTTCTTTAATGGGTTGCATGGGTTTGTGATTAGCAAACGATTGTTAGTATGGGTATTGTGGGGCCGATTTATTGAATTAATTGCGCAGAAAATAGGCTACTTGCGCCAATCTGCGCCCAATCTGCTTACGCAACTCTGTTGATTCATGGAATCGAATGCACGGCACTTTTTCTGGACTAACGTGGATTTCGCACTCGCCTGTGCAAGCTTTCGAAGGCCTTGCGCGACACTCCGTGCAGAGGGCTGGGAAGGGGGCAGGACACCAAAAATTGGGACTAACTTGCGAAGAAGTGGGTGTTCCAAGGGAAGGCCTGCAGGCAGTCGCTCGCATGCCCACTTTTGGGCGGCAAGATATGAATTCATGAAATCGATCGCGCAAGGTCTTGGCTGGGAAATGCCCACTTGACTTGCACATAGGATTTTCAGCATGCAGGTGGGATCGTATGTCGGGTTTTGGGGTGCGATGTAACATAGGGGTGAATGTTAGCTGTGTAGCTGCATACAGGAACATTTTACGTGGGTTTGCATGGACATTTCCTGAGTTGTTGCCAAGTTACAAATTTTCATACGCATATTGTCGGGGTGCCGGATACAGTTACGGGGGACCCGACACAGGCTCCCCGAGTCGTAGGCCTGCTTACGGGGCACACAGCGCAATGTTTGAAGGGTGTGTCTATTCGCGCCCGGGGGAGCGCACAAAGGTAGCTGATCTGGCACCTTCCTGCTTTGCTTGTGGGCGTGTCAGGGGCATTCCAGCCGTGACTTGCGAATACGGCTACGTTGCGCTAACAATTCCATGAATACGTGATGCATGCATTTTTCTTTCTGCGTTCAAGATCGTGCAGTTTCCTTCTTGGTGCGCTGCCCTTATGAGATTTCTGTGCAAAATTCCATTAACTGGCCCTGTGTGTCCCTCGTCCAAACAATACCACAAATCTCCTTTTACCATCCCACTTACTATCTACTGTCTGTATTAGAACTGAGCAGTCCAGTACTGAAACGCTAGGCAATCCTCCTTTGAACAAGAGTACCAACAGCAATCCCAGACACGTGTTTCGGCCTGGTCGGGCCTCATCAGTGAGGTGAAGCTGTGCTTCTCTGAGCACAGTGAGCAGAGGGTCCAGGTCTGGATAACCCTAGGTAACTTAGGGTGCAAAGTTCTTCTTTACACTACATGAAATGCCTCTTTCTGAAGCATTGCATAAGTGATTCATATCTTTCAATGTTACCAGAAGTAAATGTACTCAAAATAAATATGAACCAAAATAACAGTAGTAGACTAAGCAACAGGTGTATGGATAAGCGCAGCGCTTTAAATGAGTAACACCACATACATACTTCACGCAGGTTACTATACATATACGTTTAGTATCTCCAATTTGAGTCAATAAGGTAATGGAATGGATGCTTAATGAGACCAGCATGATATGGTAAGCTCTCCCCTAAATTGTATAGTATAGTTGGCAAAGCAAACATGTGATTCACATGTGTAGACAGGCTGTTTTTATGGCAATGGGCCTCATTACGAGTATGGAGGCAGCCATGCCCTTAATAAGGCAGCCATGCCCTTAATAAAGGCATGGCTGCCTCCATACAGTGTTCCAGCACCGGGTGCCTTCAATGAGGAATAACCGGGTCATTCCAACATTGGAGGACCCGGTAATTCCTCCTTGAAGGAACCGATCCCCATTCCCATTTGAACCCCCATAGGGCTCAATGGGAATGGGGATGGAGCTAATAAAGGACCCATTAATAACGGGCCCGTTATTAGCTCCTTGGTCGACTCGCGGGACCGGGAAAGCACGTCTGGTTTTACCAGACGTCCGTTCCGGGTCCCGCAAGGGAACCTCGTAATTGCGCATCCCGTAATGAAGGGTGCCAGTCCCGTACCGGCACCCTTCATTACGGGAGCGCAAGCCTCGTAATGAGGCCCAATGAAATACAGTTTGAATGAGTGCAGATTATTAATGCAGCCAGTATGGATTTTCTTTATTGTGGCATGGCATTTTTAATGGAAAAGGCAACATGATTATTTCCTTACGTGGGGGTACTGCAATATAATGTTAAAGAGAGCGTGGACATGTTTTTCTATAGTGTCATTACTGGCACAATGCAGACTTAAGTATGCTCTTATATGGAAATATTGCCATATACAGGTGCAGCCATCATGGACATGTACGGGCACAGCTAGCGTGAAAGTGTATTAAACTGGCAAATATTGTAGCGAAGGCTTCATGGGAATGCAATGGGGAAATGCTTCGGTGCACTGTTGGTGAATTGCATCTATTTGATTTTTGGATTAGAGTTACCCTACAAACCCAAATTGCAAACTGTCTGCATTTTTACCTACTTTTTCACAGAAAGTGTGCTGTATAATGCACCATTTTAACCCATTATTCAAAAATATTTCCCTGGAAGGGAGTCATTCACCCAAGCCCCTGAACCACCTTTTGTAAGTGGAATTGCAGGTTTTCATTGTTGGTAACCCAGCTTGGTAATGCATCTATCTCATCACTGTGCTACCCATAATACCGACTAAGAAAATGATGACTTCCATTATGGCGTGGCGCAGTGATCACATAGACGACTTCTGCCCGCTTCCCCAGCCCGTCTCCCCTTCCCCTCCCTACTTACCTTTTCGACTGAGCATTTCTATGTGTCCTGCAGCGCCAGTTCCATTCCACTAACGTGCGCTGCAGGGTCTTTTATTTTTTTAGTTTTTACTTTATTGTCCCCCGCTATCCATAAAATGGATAGCGGGGGACACCCCTGCAACCCCTATTACAGCAAACAATGGGTGCGAATGACATCCCTGCAACCCCCACACCCCTAATTCGCAGTAAGGTGGGTCTGAATTTTTGTTCAGCACAAAAGGCTCTGGAGTAGGTAAGGGCGACATCTTTTTGTTGCAGTTTTGGTACGATACCTTTTGTAACACACTAATCCTCTACAGACGATAGGCCTCATTCCGATACAGCCAGTATCCCGCCGGTAAACCCGCCAGGGTACCAGCAAATGTTATTGCCATTTCCGGCACTCGGTCCGCCAGATCACGAGTGCCGGAGTGACGGTGTTAATCCCAATTCATGGATTTCCATAGGACTCCATGAGGGGATTTGCCGTCATTACCGGCAATAACGGTGCCGGTAATGGCAGCTTTTTGGCCAGTACGGCACAGGCCTTACCTCCAGCATTTAGCTGGAGGTAACTCAGGTGCCCCACCTGCAAACCCATATTGGGTTGGTCCGGTAAAGTGCCGGTATCCATGAATACCGGCATTTTTTTTACCAGACCGGCCGACTTAGAATGAGGCTGCATGTATGGTAGGATGTGTACATGGAATTGAAAAAAGATACTTGATTAAAACTGTGAGGGAACAATACTAGTAATGTGTAGAACTAAGAGCTTGAAATGTGTTGTTCCTTTTGAGTTATGCAAACAGAACATCAAGAGATACAGGAACATGATCAGGTATCAGTATTTGCCAAGAAACTAATCAAAACCATTTAAAACGCAGCTCTAGGTTCTGAAGTAAATTAATATCAGAGACGTCTGGCTGTTTTTTTGCAGAAATATTGTACACCACAACACAACACATCCTACTGAGAGGTAACCCAGAAGGTAACTGGTCGAAACATTAAAAGAAGTCGAAGGTAGCTTCCCAAATTATTGAAGACTATTTTTTGTTCCATCGACCATAAGAACGAGTTCTGTGGTGAACGATTCTCTCTCTCCCAGTCTCCCCTGGCTTTCCTCTCTCTGTATAACCGCCTATCCGCCTCAGTCTCCCAGAACGTGATTACTCTCTGTAGTCATGTAGAAATAGCAGAAATGTGGGCTCATGCGCTTGCCGTATATGGGCCTTGACACACTGGTAATAAAGCTGCCTCTGCTGAGCCATTCTATGAACTGGATGCCATTTTGCAGTAATATCGTAACCATATTTTTCTTAGTCATGAAAATAAGTTTATTCGGATAAAAATCCATTAAACATTATACAATAAAAACATTCAAACATTGTGATAAAACCAGACAAGACACGCTTTTATACAATAAGTTGCGAATGGGATAGTGTGCAGTGAGTTACGACATCAAGAAGTGTTCCTGTACACATGCGCGGCTCAGTTAAGACAATATTCTCCGGGCATTTTTTCCTAACACTCCAGGCCCTCCTTAAATATCTTAGAAATGCCCAAGCAACAAAGAGTTGCTGTGCCTGTAATAAAAAGGTTAATGCTGGTCCGCAATGAGTACGCTTCTTTCACTTCAGAATCAGGAGGATTGTTTGCCTTCTTAGTTCCCTATAATGTGGGCAAAACAGAACAAAGTGCATGAGACTTTCAACCTCTTGGTTACAACCAGGACATACGGATTCCTGGGTCCCACCGCCCACTTTGCTGTATTTCCTCTAAGCATCAATACGTCAAACCTAGCTCTGGTCACTACCCAGCGATCTACTGGGTTGTTGCTATGGGTCAAGTAAGGTTGCATAGAGTCTACTTCCGACACTATGGTTCCTGTGTGATGTCAAAGAGAGGCCCAGTGATTCACGTCTCTCTTAGTACGGTGAGGGAAAATGCTATGTGATGCCACTTCCAGTGATGTAAAGGGGTGAAAGGTTATGTGCCATCACTATGTCATTTTGGGGCAGGGTCAAATGACATTACACCACTTCCTGCAATGTCACTCGGTGGCAGGGTCAAATGACATCGTTTCCTGTCAGGCCATCAGGGAGTTCAAGGGTTGTGTGATGTCACTTCCGCTACCCTTGGCATTGTCGGTGAAGTGACGTCCGTGGGGCTGCTAAGCAGCAACTCAGGGCTGTGTTCCTGGTTGAAGCCGCGTGCTGGCCATTGATGTGATCCCTCTGCCGCCTGGGCTGCTCACGCACCCCTGCAGTGGGTGGTTTTGGACCTCTCCTACCAGCGTTCTGCGGTAAACCTTTACAAGATCTTGCCAATTCCAATGCGAGGAAAAGAAGTACAATCTGATCCAAATAGATGCTGAAAACTAGCGACACTTATGCACCAAAGTGTTCAACGAGGCAAATTTTTTTTTATTACGTTTTTTATTCGAAATGGGGGGGTTCCCCCCAACCCCCCTTTTTTAAAATGTTTTTTTGTTTTACCCATTTTTTTTTATTCCCAGACTCCAAAATAAATATATAATTTTAAAAAAAGAATTCGACTTTTTTTTTTTCGATATTATTTTTTCGGCATTTTTGTCTTTCGACATTTTTTTTTCGAAATAATGACCGACCACCGTTCAACGAATATCTTTTCCTTACGGTATCCCAAATGGGATAAAAATGGTTCCTTGAAACCCCATAGTTACATTTTTACTTGTGGTATTACAGCTCAAGAAATTCAGGTAAGCAGTGTGTATGCATCCCCACGTGGACAAAAGGACTTGGAAGACGTTGCACCACTCCCATTCCTGTGCACGGCCACCATCTTAAAACGAGATGGCTTCTCAGACGTGACACAAACTGATATCAAAACGAGGGGGCTCTTCTGTGGAAGCGCTCACTAGCTCACATGGCTTGTGTAGTGCAAGCTTGCTTTTGAGGGCCCTGAGTGGTCTACAGAAATGCAGCGTTCAGGGGAACATAACCTTCCCACATCCGAACTAATTGGCACACATTCAATAAGAGAAAGCATCGTTGGTTGATATGGCAGAAAACTTCAAAAATGGCTGGCATACCTGCAAATGAATGCCACAAGAATTGCCTGTTACCATGACAGTCAAATATGCTGCATCTCAACGCCCTTCTTCTTTCCTCTCTGTAGCATTCTTTTGGTCACAGGCTGGTGCTGAAGAGTCCCCACATGTGACAAAACTACACAATGCAGTTAATTGATGAAAAGTGTGTGTGCATTTATTTCGGATGGCTGCTCCCTTCCCAACATCCCCCACCTCCCTTAGCCTTCCAGGGAATACCCTGGGAACAATCCGGCACTGCCCAGAATTCTGGTCCTTGAGGAGAGTGTTCTGGGAATGGGGACCATAGGCCCATTGAAACGCCTAAGGGAGTTCTGGAAGTTCATTCTAATTATCGTCAATTGCTTCCGCAGAGCAGGAGAGTGTTCTGGGAATGCGGACTATAGGCCCCTTGAAATGCCCAAGGGAGTTCTGCAAGTTCATTTTAATTTTCTTGACTTGCTTCCGCAGAGCAGGAGAGTGTTCTGGCAATGGGGACCATAGGCCCCTTGAAACGCCTAAGGGAGTTCTGCGAGTTCATCCTAATGATTGTCAATTGTTTCTGCAAAGCATGAGAGTGTTCTGGGAATGGGGACCATAGGCCCATTGAAACGCCTAAGGAAGTTCTGGAAGTTCATTCTAATTATCGTCAATTGCTTCTGAAGAGCAGGATAGTGTTCTGGGAATGCGGACCATAGGCCCCTTGAAACGCCTAAGGGAGTTCTGCGAGTTCATCCTAATTATCTTCACTTGCTTCCGCAGAGCAGGAGAGTGTTCTGGGAATGGGGACTATAGGCCCCTTGAAACGCCTAAAGGAGTTCTGCGAGTTCATCCTAATGATTCGAGAGTGTTCTGGGAATGGGGACCATAGGCCCCTTGAAACGCCTAAGGGAGTTTTGCGAGTTCATCCTAATGATTCGAGAGTGTTCTGGGAATGGGGACCATAGGCCCCTTGAAACGCCTATGGGAGTTTTGCGAGTTCATTCTAATTATCTTCACTTGCTTCCGCAGAGCAGGAGAGTGTTCTGGGAATGGGGACTATAGGCCCCTTGAAACGCTTAAGGGAGTTTTGCGAGTTCATCCTAATGATTGTCATTTGCTTCTGCAGAGCAGGAGAGTGTTCTGGAAATGGGGACCATAGGCCCCTTGAAACGCCTATGGGAGTTTTGCGAGTTCATTCTAATTATCTTCACTTGCCTATGCAGAGCAGGAGAGTGATCTGGGAATGGGGACCATAGGCCCCTTGAAACGCCTAAGGGAGTTCTGGGAGTTCATCCTAATGATTGGGAGTTCTGCGAGTTACTCCTAATGATTGTCAATTGCTTCTGCAGAGCAGGAAAGTGTTCTGGGAATGCGGACCATAGGCCCCTTGAAACGCCTAAGGGAGTTCTGCGAGTTCATCCTAATTATCTTCACTTGCTTCCGCAGAGCAGGAGAGTGTTCTGGGAATGGGGACCATAGGCCCCTTGAAACGCCTATGTGAGTTTTGCGAGTTCATCGTAATTATCGTCACTTGCTTCGGCAGAGCAGGAGAGTCTTCTGGGAATGGGGACCGTAGGCCCCTTGAAACGCCTAAGGGAGTTCTGGGAGTTCATCCTAATGATTGGGAGTTCTGCGAGTTACTCCTAATGATTGTCAATTGCTTCTGCAGAGCAGGAGAGTGTTCTGGAAATGGGGACCATAGGCCCCTTGAAACGCCTATGGGAGTTTTGCGAGTTCATTCTAATTATCTTCACTTGCCTATGCAGAGCAGGAGAGTGATCTGGGAATGGGGACCATAGGCCCCTTGAAACGCCTAAGGGAGTTTTGCGCGTTCATCCTAATGATTGTCACTTGCCTATGCAGAGCGGGAGAGTGTTCTGGGAATGGGGACCATAGGCCCCTTGAAACGCCTATGTGAGTTTTGCGAGTTCATCGTAATTATCGTCACTTGCTTCGGCAGAGCAGGAAAGTGTTCTGGGAATGGGGACCATAGGCCCCTTGAAACGCCTAAGGGAGTTTTGCGAGTTCATCCTAATTATCGTCACTTGCTTCCGCAGAGCAGGAGAGTGTTCTGGGAATGGGGACCGTAGGCCCATTGAAACACCTAAGGGAGTTCTGGGAGTTCATCCTAATGATTGGGAGTTCTGCGAGTTACTCCTAATGATTGTCAATTGCTTCTGCAGAGCAGGAGAGTGTTCTGGGAATGGGGACCATAGGCCCCTTGAAACACCTAAGGGAGTTTTGCGAGTTCATCCTAATTATCGTCACTTGCTTCCGCAGAGCAGGAGAGTGTTCTGGGAATGGGGACCGTAGGCCCATTGAAACACCTAAGGGAGTTCTGGGAGTTCATCTTAATGATTGGGAGTTCTGCGAGTTACTCCTAATGATTGTCAATTGCTTCTGCAGAGCAGGAGAGTGTTCTGGGAATGGGGACCGTAGGCCCCTTGAAACACCTAAGGGAGTTCTGGGAGTTCATCCTAATGATTGGGAGTTCTGTGAGTTCATCCTAATGATTGTCAATTGCTTCTGCAGAGCAGGCTCTCTTGTACATTCCCCTGTAGAAGAGGCACCACGTGCCGCCACTTCGTTCCTGGAGTGATGTGTACATCTCATTGTAATCACTTTAATAGGCCAGATGGTACTACTTAATCATCTTCTGCCTGGATGCTGCTTTGAGAGCGCCCACATCCGCTGATGCTGGCTTATGCTCATGAGCACTGGCAGGGAGCAGACGGCCTGCATGCATGGCAGGATGTGCAAGGGTTGCACGCCTTGCATTCGCCTGCCATTTCGCAGTCAGATGCTTGAGCGCATTAGAGGATACACAATTTCTCAGACGTTCCACTGGCTTTGCATGTTGCCTTTAGCACAGCGAGGAAAGCTGTGGGGCTGCTGGGGCTATGAAGCACAGTCTCCCTCTCGAATCCGCTGCTCTCATCGGCAAATTTTACATTGTTGCCATTTTAACAATCACATTTCTCAATGTTTAAGAGATTATCAGTGCGTGGAGGACACTGGCTAGGACGGCAAATTTGACATGGTTGCCATTTTAACAATCGAATTTCTCAATGTTTCTGAGATTATCTGTGTGTGGAGGACACTGGCTAGGTTGATCTGGAAGAGAAAGCAGAATCCTTTGTGGACCAAAGGATCTGCAAGTTGCCCATAGCTCAATTAATCACGCAAGCCTCATATGAAACATGTAATTAATGCAGAATGCGTGATTGTCATCTTGACATCCGGTTCAGTGATGCCTCTGGGCACTCGGGGCTTTTTTGGTGTTTCACAGTATATCGATTAATTCCAGATTCCAAGGACGCTGGGTGCAGACAGTGCCGGATTAAACTCTGTGGAGGCTCCTAGGAAGTCAACATGTTAGGACCCCCCTTGCAAATGATCTCCTATTACGTTTTTTAATTTTCTGTACCGCTTTATTTTGATCCGTTGTCGCAGGGCCCCTAAAAGGAGTGGAGGGGGAGCCCATAGTCCGGTGCCTACTTGGCCTAATGGATAATCCAGCACTGTGAAATGCGTATAGTGACACAGTGGGCCGTGGTGTCACTATGCACAGCGTTTGTGGTGGCGGTCTTGGTTGCCCTTTAGCTGTGTATGGAAGAGGAACCTTTCCCATTCCAATATGTCTGCCCTTCCGTTCCGGTTGGACTGAATTTGTGTGCCACCTTTCTGCCATCATTACAATAAGTCATTGCAAGTCGTCCACCTTCTGAGTGAGGCTGAAACTGGCAGGGGAATCCTTGGCATGGAATTCTGCATGATCCAACTCTTCTCTTGGGTGCTGCATCCAAAGATAGTTGTCCCCAGTGCACACTTTCCCCTGCGGGTCTTCAGGTGCTTCCAGAAGGCCGACTACAGAGGATGAGGATTCTGGATGCCATCCCTTTCAGCTAAGATCCAGTATTATCAACTAGTTAGCACCAACTGGATGGGTGAACGTTTACTGCTGATAAGTAAAAATAAGCATTGGCAAAGCCAACAGTTCTGGGTCTTCGTGTGGCAGGTGTTTTTTAGGCACTGTCATAATGGTACTACCAAGCCATAATATAGCAAAAGCTGTAAAATGGTGTGATTACCTTGGCATTTTATAGCAGTGTCTAGCAAATGGCTAATACCGCTATATAATCCAGAAATGTTGGTTATGTCAAAGCTTGTTTTTAACAGGGTTTCAGATGCACTCAGATATACGAAATGGCATATACCTTAACATGCAAGACAAACATACGAAAAAAGCTCAGTAAGCATAGGGCTTGCTGCTGAGGTGTAGGGGTGAGTGTGTGTGTAATCACTGGGTTACACGTTTGGAATCCTGCTAGTGCTGGCATAGGGCTTTCTTTATTTTTACGTCAATAAAACAATTGCTATTATGTTGAGTAATAACATCAATGGGGACCTGCTGGGGACGGTTTATAACGAGAACATAATCTAGCAGTAGAAACAGTAAAAGGACTGCCCTCCAATTACATGAAAGAATAAAGACAGGGCATGCTCTACTGAGTGATAAACTACGGTATCCATAAAAATGATCGTCTTTAAAAAGTCGAATTTAGAAATGACTGCATGTTTTATACAAAATTGTTTAACATTTCTTTAAATATAGGTGTGAGGCGGGGCAATAGTAATAGTTAAGGTGGGGGACAAGGGGGTCTCCCCCTGCATTATTGTAAAGAAAACATGCAGTCATTTTTCCATTCGATTTTTTGATGGAAATCCATAAACTACTGGCAGGCACATTTCTTGGCTGAAACATGGAGAGTGTAATTCTGATGAGATTTTGCAACTACCAACGCTCAGCAGTATTATGACCTGGATTGTTCTGTGAAACAATAGCATTTTACATAAAAAGCGAACAAGCACATTTTGATGGCCAATAAAACTAGAAATGTTGACAAACTATTCCCCAGTTTTTTCATCGAACATAATAGTTCCTCGAAAGAATATATCAAACATGAGTAGAATCTGCTTTGGTTCCTTGGCGTTGTCTCATTGCCATTTTGCTTTCTGACACAATGCTGAAGTTTCATTTTCCCGCCATAAAAACAGGCTGCAAGTAGCAGATTTACAGGGGTGGCCCGACTGGTGAGATGGGAGGAGCATCCAGCGCTTGCCACCTGACAATCCAAAACCTATGAAGCGGGGAATGAAGCACAACAAGTATTGATGAGTGGATCCACGACATGTTGCACCCCCCATCAGCCTGGCTTTACAGTCAACCACCTTTTAGGGGGCCATGAAGCCTCAAATGCAGAGTTCAATTGGCTAAAAGGCAGGCACTGCACTGTTCTCAGGCACCTACCTATCACTATCCAATGAGTCGGCCTGAGGGATCTGAAGCAGCAGCAAATTCACACACACACACACACACACACACACACACACACACACACACACACACACACACACACACACACACACACACACACACGCACTCTCTCTCTCTCTCTCTCTCTCTCCAACTCATTCACGTGCACTTTTAACCGTATACTGGTCAACCATACCATCCTACTCAACCGTCTCTGTGAAAACCTGGGTATCACTGATCAGGCTCTGGCCTGGCTGTCTGGCCTGGCTGACCTCTTTCCTCTCAGATCGACCCTCACAAGTCCAACTTGGGTCCTTCCTTCCATCTACTTCCTCTCTACCTGTGGTGTTCCCCAGGGGTCTAACCTCTCGCCCTGGCTTTTCAACCAATACCTGGCAACTCTCGCCCACTGCATTGCCATTTTATGCTCAAATTTCCATTCAAGATTGGTGTGTCGCCAATGATCTTTGTCTGAAAGCCAGCAAGATGGAGATCCTCCTCATCGGCACACCTTCACCATCCTTTTCCCTCACTCTCTGGCCGGCCTCCCTTGGCCCTCATCCTACCCCCACCTGCGAGGGTAAGAACCTCAGGGTCATCTTTGACTCCACCCTTTCTACTCCGCCCGCATCTCTGAGGTCTCTAAAAAGTCAAATTCCCTACTGCACCTCTGCAGAGGTACTCTGCCTTTCCTCTCCTTCCCCCAGAAGCTCATGGTATCCCAAGCTCTGGTTCTCTCTAGGTTGGACTATTGTAACAGCCTCTTTCTAAATCTACCTGCCCCTAATCTCCGCCCTCTGCAACTAATCCAGAACAGGACTGCAAGATTTGTTCTTGGCCTTAAGCCCTGCAATTGTATCTCTCCAGCTCTGAAATCTCTCCATTGTCTCCCACTGGATGCAAGGATTAAATTCAAAACCCTCTGCATTGTCTACAAGGCCTTCTGGGGCCTGGGTCCAAAATACCTTCAGCTATCCCTCCGCAAATACCTCCCCTCTCGAGCTCTTCGCTCCTCTGCCTCGAACTCCCTCAGGGTCAGTCGTTTTTCAAAGAACCAAGCTGGGGGTAGATCTTTGTCTTCAGCTGGGGCCTCCCTCTGGAACAGCCTCCCTGCCACTCTAAAACTTGAAGAGAACCATCTCTGTTTCCGGAAGCCCCTCAAGACCTTCCTCTTTTCTTCTGCCTTCGCTCCCCCTCTTCCCTGCTGATCTGTTCTCTCTTGGCACCATGCACCTGGCCACCTTTTGTCCTCCGGGCCCAGGTACCTGCTCACCCCGCCACCCCCCGCACTGCATCCGGGCCACCCCTTGCACTGGAATCTGTATCTGTACCCATACAACCCCCCCTTTTCTTCCTGCACTTATCACACCTACCCTGTCTACTGCCTTAAACTTAGCACTTGCAAATTGCTGGCTGCACTACCACTGTTTGTTGCCTTTATTAATTATTTATTGTTATTTATCTGTTTCTCCTATGCTTCACACTTTCCACTTCTACCCCCTTCCATGCACTTTTCCCCTCCCCCTCTCCCATGTACTTGTGCATTCTCAATGTCACTGGGCCTAGTAAGATCGCTGTTTTGTTCCCCCCTGCTCCCCTCCATTGCCTTGACGCACTCTGAAAAACTTGTGTACGAGCACGATAGAAATAAAATATCAATATCAATACTCTCACCCCATTTCTGTCTTCACTCTCAGAACGATCCTGAACAGAACGGCTGTAATTATAGCTGGATGCCCCCTTTTCAGTCAGTAAAACTCCAGGAGCGAATGATTCTGCATGTTAGCTCAAGTCCCTTAGCTATATCAACATGCTGCTTGGTGTGATTCAGTGGCACATGTAATAATGTACTCATCTCTGAGCATAGTTCTATGGGCAGTGTTTCCGTTCAAGACAATCCCTCTCAGCATTCGCAAAAACAGTGCTTGTGCCTGTTATGAGATTCCCTATCCACACACGTGAAGTCAATGCAGCAGATTAGTATCTCTCTCTCTCTCTCTCTCTCTCTCTCTCTCTCTCTCTCCCCCCCTCTCTCTCTCTCTCTCTCTCTCTCCCTCTCTCTCTCTCTCTTTCTCCCCCTCTCTCTCTCTCTCTCCCCCTCTCGCTCGCTACCCAAACTCTTGAAGTCAAAGATCCTGTACCTCACTGTAGGGCTCTGTCCCATTGACCCTTGGAGACTTTGATCTGGCATTACAAAATAAATCGCTCATTGGGCCTCATTACACGGTAGGAGGTAAGGGATTACCGGCACTGGTAAGGTCACTGGTGCCGGTAATCCCTGACCGCCCCACTATGAGGTCCCTTAGCGTCCCGTCCTTAATGCCTGGTCTGACCAGGTGTTAAGGACGGGACCCGTTATGGGACTTCAGAGCTAATAACGGTACCGCAAATAGCGGTACCGTTATTAGCTCCATCCCCATTCCCATTGAGCCCTATGGGGGCTTGAATGGGAATGGGGAATGGTTCCCGGAATGGGGACTTACCGGGTCCTCCAAGGTTGGAATGACCCAGTAAGCCCCTATTTCGGGAACCCGGACCCGGAATGCAGTAAGGGGGTACCCATGGTGCTAATAGCACCATGGCTACCTCCTACCGCGTAATGAGGCCCATTGTCTCCGCTCCCCCTCCCTGAGGCAGCCATCCCACACACGACTGGATTTTCCCATCTACCTCAGCACCCCCGAATCGTGACTGTGCATCAATGTGACCTATATAATGGGCCATAATGTAGTCTCAAGTGTTCTCCTTTCATCTATAAACTACACATTCTTCTGCCTTTTAGGCTTATTATTGATATATGTAAGCAGAACCCTCAGTGCTATTTTAAGATGCTGATTGCAGCAGACATAAATCATCGCTCTGTACAACATACTGTGTGTCAACTGCATACACCGAAACCTGTGAAGTGCCACCAGATATAGAAAAGCAGTGCTGTTGCCTTGCCTACTTTCATTACAATGTATGTTCCCTTCCCTGGGACAGCGAGAACCATTTTTACTTTCAGTGAGAGGGGCTTTTACTTTCAGTGAGTTTGCAAATTTGGGGACTATATACTTCGTCTCCTAGCCCAGTGCACAAACTCCTTCCTGAAGTGCATGCTGGCAGGCTGGCAGGCTCTGCAGGGCAGCAGACGCTCCCTGCCAGTTCGACTCCATGACCGGTGCACAGCTTAACTTTCCTAGTATTCATCAGAGGAGGCCACCACACTCACCTCTGTGCGTCCATTCACCCCATGCAAATCCGAAGAAGAACCATCCACGCTGCAGGGATCAAGATCCAAGCCCTTTCACCATGGATGGTCGGAGACGGCTGCTGAATAGGGGCCCCCAAGCTCCAGGGCACAGCACAACATATCCAAAGGCTGTCAGGCAGGCACCTCCTGTTGCTACAGCTTTGCACACAGCGTGCAGCTGTCGGTTGGGGCTCAGCGCCATCTACGGCGCATACTAACCCCCGTGGCATGCCAATGCGATCCAGTGGAAGGAGTATTTTATGAGCGTGGGTGGTGTGGGAGTAACCCACAGCATCTATCCCTGGAAGCTCAACCTGTTTGGTCAAACAAAATGGCTGCCATGTGGCAAATAAGCATAGACTATCAAACCAATCACATCATAGTGACATCACACTGCATATAGAATGAAGCACTGCTTCATCAGGACACACTAGACACACACCCACACATAAGTACATGGAAATGTTTAAAGACATTTAGCCAAAAACATATTTATAACAGTAACTTGTTTATTTGTAATACAAAATACATTACGATATACAACACTAGCTGGGGTACCCGGCATTGCCTGTGTTCTGATCGAGTGGTGTCTAATGTGCCCTGCAGGATGTTGGTCTTGTCCGCTTGTTGGCAAGTCTTGCTTCAGTTTGCTCTGGTGTCTCATGTGCCGTGGAGGATGTTGCTCTTGTCCTCATGTCAGCAAGTATTGCTTCAGTTTGCTGTGGCATCTCATTTGCCATGGAGAAAGTTGCTCTTGTCCTCTGGTCAGCAAGTCACGCTGCTGTTTGTTGTTGTGTTTCAGAATCTCTTGATATTGATTTTCGCTTTGCATCAGATGGAGTTTTTCCAAGTGATGATCGTTTTTTGTGCGCCATGTTTCATTCACTTAATGGCTTCAGCACATTTGAGAATATGTCCAAGAAAGATTGATTGATTGTGCTCTGTTCTCATGAATGACCTTAAGTAAAGTGTGACTTTGCCATTTCCCATATTTGGAGTGGTGTAATAGACAAAACTTTTACATTCTTTTTTTTGATTCCCTTTAAAAATGCTTTAATGAACAGTTTCGAACTGTATACAGTAGTGATACATTTTAAAGGAATAACCAACATATTGAACATTTTGCTTCCGACACTTTTCTAAATGTTGCCTCCTTCTAGTACCTACTGTAGTGAATCAGGGTGAGCATCAGTAAATGAAGGTGCCTACGGAGTACCTTTTTTGCATCCAAACATAGACTACAAACGTGCCCCAGACGAATAGGAATCCATGCAAAATCAGGTAGCAGTGAGTGGGTTCAACTGTGTGGATTTGAATAGCACGCACATTTCTTTTTGCATATAATATTTTTGCAATCACACAGAGTACGATCTTGCCACAGACAAAAGAGGAACCCATGCAAAATTTGGTAGATGTGCGTATAGCCGGACAAACATACACACACACATACATACATTAAGCTTTATATATAAAGATAACTGAAACCCTGCAGTAAATATCAAGTAAAAAAACGTTGTATTAACATTAACACATCGCAGAAGTAAAAGTGGCTGACAAATTTCAGCCAAAGAGTGCAAACAGAGGTGTGGTTGGAGGGAAAATGGGTGGGAATGGGAGGCACATCCTATAGATGTCACTTAGCAATGGGCATTAAATGGGTGGGACACATAGCCAAACTACATATATCCATCCTCATATGTCATCCGCATTGACACGCATTACAAACCTACATACCCTATTTCAAGCTCTTACGTTAATGACAATAGTGTTGGCTTTAAGGAAGCGCTTTCTGTGCCACCTAGTAGCCAAAACTAATAAACGTACCTTAGGACTTCAATATGGCGGCGTAATAACAAGTTTTATTCTAGAAACTTATTCAAGAGTTTATTATATTTTGTGCAAAAGCTATATTTTGTATAGATGATTTATGTATATTTATTTTTTGTTCTTAATGTGTTTTTTTTACAAAAAAACAATAAATAAAAATAGATGGATAAAGTCTATGTTGGTTGAAATATGGAACACTGGGTATTCCACCATTTTGGATGTGCTGCCGTATCACATAGTTAAAACAACTTGATAGCACAAAATCCTCAAACACAATCAATGTGCAATATATGTTACAAATAACACGTGAGTGAAAATTGCGTAATTTAATGTTATGCAAATGACAGAGTGATGTGCCAACACGTGTTTCGACCTCTCTCGGTCTTCTTCAAGGCAAAACTCTGTTCAACAGTTATTGTGTACAATTTTACAATGCATATTATTATCCCCATTTATAAACCAGGGTACATGAAATACAGGAAACACAACAAACAAGAATTTTTTATATGGGGGTATACATTACCAGATGAATTAGTAAATCAACATGTCATCGGCAGCACATGGAAAAAATTTAAAATAATAAATAAAAAATATAGAAATAACATGTTACAACAATACAAGCTCAAAGGGTACACAAATTGTACAATAAATGTGCTGCCGAAACCCTGTGTCACCTATACCAGCACTGTCCCACATGGAGTAAATATGATGTGCACGGTGATCTCCGTGAACTATTTGCAATAGCTGCCTATTCTATGATTAAATTCATGCGTGCCACCGCCAGGAGCCAAAAGTCACCAGTTCAGCACCTTTCACCGAACCCAGTGGGTCAAAACTTATAACTGTGTCAAAGTCACCTTTAAAAAAACAATTCAAACTGGTGAGCACAATATGATTCCAACACCACACCAATATCGTGCAAAATCATAGAATAGGCAGCTATTGCAAATAGTTCACGGAGATCACCGTGAACATCATATTTACTCCATGTGGGACAGTGCTGGTATAGGTGACACAGGGTTTCAGCAACAAATGGGAAAGCTGACACACTATCTCGCATGGGCATCGTGCATCGATGAAAGAGAATATCCAACTCCAGATACAGTGGCCATTATACCTGAGGACAAGCTTTTAGGTCTCACCACAGCTTTAACACAAACTGAACTTAGAAATGAGATCCAACAGGAAATAACCCGAAGCAAGTTACTGGAATGGCATACCAAAGGAAAACAATACGTTGTCAAAAATCAACTGCCATATTTTGGCGAACGCCTGTATGTGCCTAAAACCGAGCTACAACAACAAATCATTTCAGAATATCACGACTCTTTGATGGAAGGTCATCCCGGAATCGCCAAAACCTTAGCCAAAGTAAAATGCAATTGTTGGTGGCCCACTTGGCCTCAAGACGTCATCCGATACATTCAGTCATGTGGAGTGTGTGCACAAAACAAGTCATTGAAGCAAAGACCAGCTGGTCTCCTGCAACCATTAGAAATACCTCTGTCACCATGGCACACACTCTCTCTCGATTTAATTACTGATTTACCTCCCAGCCAAGGGTTCAATACCATTTTAGTTGTAGTGGACCTATTTTCTAAAATGGCACACTTTATCCCTTTCAAAGGCCTTCCAGATGCTTCCCAGCTAGCAAAGGTGTTTTTAGAAAACATTATCAAACTGCATGGATTCCCATCAGTCCTGGTCTCTGATCGAGGGAGCCAATTTGTATCAAACTTCTAGAAAAAGAGCTGCGCTATAGCTCACATCGACATACATCCACCAGCCATCACCCCCAAACGGATGGTCAAACAGAGAGGATCAACCAGACTCTCGATCAATACCTGCGATGCATGTTGCATCAAGTTGAGGGAACCTGGAGAGATCTATTATGATAGCCGAATATGCTTATAACAATTCTGTACATTCCAGTACTGGGCAAACACCCTTTTTCACCCTCTACGGCAGACATCCGCATAATTCAGAACTTGACAGCCCTCCCAGCCTTGAAATGCCGGCTGTAAAGACGCTTCATGTAAACATCACTCAGGCCTTTAAAAGGGCAACAGAACAATTAATTCAAGCCAAAAGTAAGCAAAAAAGGTTTGCAGACCAACATCGAAAAAAGGCTCCTGACTATCAGATAAGAGACAAAGTTTGGCTAGCAACAAAATACATACCACTAAAGGGAACCCAAACTTTTCGTCCTCGCTATTTGGGGCCTTATCCTGTTCAAGCCATCATCAACCCGGCAGCAGTTAAACTAACATTGCCAGCTAACATGCAAATGTTCCACGTCTCACTGCTAAATCCAGTACAACCCAGTACACGAGTTAAACCACCACCTGAACCCATCATGATCGATGGAGAACCCGAATACGAAGTGAAAGAAATCCTAGATTCCAAATATACCAGATCCAAACTATACTATCTAGTTGATTGGAAGGGTTATGGCCCTCAAGACAGATCATGGGAACCTAGTGAGAACATTCATGCACCACGTCTAATTAGAATGTTTCATCGAAACTTTCCAGACAAGCCTGGACCAGGCAGGAGAATCACCTTAGGAGGGGCCTTGGGGGGGAGTGCTGTCACGACCCGTGACCCAGAACCCCACTGGCATGGTCACATGCCAGTTAGGGTTAGGGCTCTGGGTTCATTTGGGGCCCCAAGGGCCTTGCATTTTTACCGGGGACTCTACTGGAGTCAGTCCTGGCGCCTTTGGAGCCAGGCTCATATTTGGAATGGGACTTGAGGGGACTACTTTTTATGAGGAGGCCTGCAGCCAACATGGAGGCACCCACACAATCTAGTCCCTAAGAACCAGACTGTACAGTGCAGTGTTTTAGGGTGTGATAGCCCAGACTACTTCACCTGGACTACTTTACAGGGTAGGCTATATAAACCACGCCCAAGCTAAAGAACGTGCTTCACGTTATTCTGCAGCCAGCAGCGTAACGCTCACCGTATTCAGAGACCAGCACATGGCAATCCTGGAATCGCGGACCTGCAGAGGAGACAAAAGAACATCATTAGCAGTTCCAGCTTACCTGCAGTCTTCCATCCTTCGATCCCAGCTGCTTGCGGTCTTCCATCCTGTTTGCAGCATCTTCAGGACATCGCGCTCGCACCGGAATGAAGCACCTGGGGAGGAGAGATAAATGGACAACATTAAACAGGTTACTCACGGCAATCACAGCAGCAACCAAAATCTCCTCACCTGGCTGGGCATATCTTGGCCGGTTCTGCTCCGGAAATCACAGCATGCCCAGAAAGACCATTGTAACCTGAAAAGGAATAAAGAATACAGGTTAGCCCAAAAAGACATTAGCACGCCGCAGTTGGCGCTGAACCTACCTTTCTTCATACGCTCCGCGTCCATAAACCTGGCAGGAGCCGAACCCAAGCAGCGCACCCAGTGAACCTCTGCATACCTAAGGTGGAAACAATCAGGGAAAGACATTAATAGCCTGAAAGAAAGCAAAGGCCTTCAAAGACTACTGTAATCAAACTTGCCTCTTTAAAGACACTTGAACTGGTTGGCATCAGTGGAGTTAACTTGGTCGCTTCAACCCGCAGAAACTACGCGCCCCTGCGCAGAAAGCAGGACGGAGAGCATGCCAGACATCATAACAGGGTGAGGAGGGGGGCCTTCAGGTCGAGTCCAAGGGGCTGGTGGGAGGAAACGAAATCGGAGCCTAAGCCCAGTCCTCCTGTGTTTTCAGGCCCACCTGCCATAGAGGACATCATCCCGAATTGAGTACATCTGGGGAAATCCGGCAACCAGGGCATACAGGCGTCCCCGTGGATATCAGGTGAGTGTAACAGGACCCTTCCAAAAATAAATGGTGAAAAAAGAAGACCGGGACCCGTTTAAACAAAGGGGGCTCAGCCGCCATCTTGAAAAACATGGCTCGCGCGATTTAACGCTACCGGTGTTAGCGGAAAAATCATGGTAGTTCGTGGTAAAACCACTGCCACCAGCCATTTCGAGAGGAAAGGGCAGCATTTGACTGCTACATCAGTGTCTAGACAGGGGATACTAGGTAACCCCTCCAGCTCTCTATAGTAAGATAGGTTGTGCTGGGTCTAGGAATTTGAAAAGACTGGTAAAGTCAATTTCACTTTACTTTCTCTGGGAAACAGTAGTTTATCCCAGAGAAGGTATTTAAACCTTGGGACAGCCTGAAAGGCTCCCCTGTTCTACTGCACTGAGGGTGCTGTTTGACACACATGGAAAGATGATGCCTATTGAGTTGTCTAAAACTCCATAATCAAAGATCAAAAGAGTAACACACATTCCGAATACATGAGAGAGTGGGAGAAACGGCTCACACTCTCTCCAGGTAACAAAAAATCAAGTCCTCAAAATCCAGCAAAGTTGCTGGGGGTCTCTAAGGTGAAGGGAATTAGCACATTTATGAGAATTCTCCCTAACACTCGTCCTCCCCAGACTAAGGGACAGGAGGATTTAAACCACCCCTGGATGAACCTCCTTACTCAAGTCGGTCATACATTCTGGAGAGACATTCAGCATTTCGGTGATTACACCCTGACCTGTGTTAAATAGTAAAATCAAACCCCTGTAGGCTGATTGATCATCTTAACAATTTAGGATTTTCCCCCTTCATCTGCATTAACCATCTCAAGGGTTGGTTGTCTGTTTGAATCACAAACGTAGATCCATACAAGTATGGTCTAAACTTCTTCAGAGACAACACTCACGTTCTATGGTTGCCCACCTTGTCTCTAGTTCCTTCAGTATCCTACTGATGAAGCAGATGGGGTGTTCCCTACCTTTCTCAACCAGCTGACTCAGAACTGCACCTATACCTGTATTGGAAGCATCTGTCTGCACAATGCAGGTCTGGCTGTAGTCAGGAGCTCTTAAGACTGGAGCTTGACAAAGGGCTTTCTTAAGTCCTTCAAATGCCTTAATGCAATCCTCATTCCACCTGACCTTTTTGTGGAATTTGAGTGAGGAGACCACATTCAAGGGAGATGCTATGGACCCATAGTTCTCTATGAAGTTTCAATAATAACCAGTGAGACCTAAAAAGGCTCTCACTTTGGTTTGAGTAGTAGGGGTGGCCCATTCTTGTACAGCTTGTACTTAGCTAGGCAATGATCCTATTTCACATCCTCCTACCTCATGTCCACGGTAGACCACTTTGCTCTGACCAATTTGGCATTTACTTGCCTTTATGGTCTTGAGCAGATGGGCCTGCTCAAGAGCCTGCAAAACATTTCCTAAGTGGTCAACATGTTCTTTCCAAGTAGGGCTGAACACTGCAATGTCATCCAACTATGCCATGCAGATGTCCTCCATCCGATTCAGAACTTGATTAACCATCCTTTGGAACATAGCAGGTGCATTCTTTAATCCAAAAGGCATAACTTTAAACTGGTAGAGGCCTGCTGGGGTCGAACATGCAGTTTTCTCCTGGGCATGGTCTGTCAGGGCTATCCTGTCAGGGCCTCCTGTCCCCACACTGGACTCTTTCGTGACCTCTGCGACTCTCTCTCACTCTCTATTCTCCCGTCTGGGCCTACTCATTCTGCAGGGCACACTCTTGATGCTCTGATCTCTTCTGACCTTCCCCTCTCCGTTCCTCTCTCCACTCCTCTCTCCTGGAGTGATCACTTTCTCCTATCCTCCCACCTCACCCTCCCTCCCCCACAGGTAAAGCCACCCTCATCACTGCCACCCACCTTCTCGGTCATCCGACCCATGAAGCACGTGTCAGTTGAGGCTTTCGCTGCCACCTTCTCGCCCCCCCCCCATTCCCCTTTGGCTGACTCCCACCCTGACACAGCCCTCTCCATGCTCCACTCTGCTATATCTGATACTCTTGATATCCTTGCCCCTGTCATGAGAATCCACCTGAAGCCCAAAGCCAAATGTAACTCCTGGTATGACTCGGATCTCGTCACCCTAAAACGCAAGTGCAGGGTGGCAGAGAGGAAATGGCGTGCTTCATGTTCATCCTCTGACAAACTGGCCTGCCGCCTGCTCCAAAGGCAATACCGTCTCTCCGTTCTCACCAAGAAGAGAGCCCTTATCCAAGCCCGCATCTCTGCGGCATCTAACAACTCGGCTGAACTCTTTAAAATCTGCAAGGAGCTTGCCAACCCTGCTGCAGTCTCTACCTCTCCTGTCCCCTCCCAGGCCCTCTGCACTGCACTGGCCTCTCACTTCATCCCTAAAACTCACGACATCCTGTCCTCACTCTCCTCCTATCACCTCCTACCTCCCTTCCCGGCTCTTCCTCTGGCCCTTATGCAGCCACCCCTCCTCCCTCCTTCTCTGCCTTTCCCCTTTTTTCTGCTGACGAGGTTTCCAGACAAGTCAGATCTATGAAAGTCTTGTCTAAACAGGTTCACCCCTGTTCCTCCAAAACTATCAAGGACCACATCGACTCCCTGGCTCCTACCCTGGCTGACTTTTGAAACCACTCCTTCGCCTCTGGAGTCTTCCCATCCCCCCTCAAGCACTCCCTTGTGCACCCTCTGCTTAAGAAACCCTCTTCCGACCCTTCCTGCCCAGCTAACTATCGCCCAATCTCCATCACTCCCTTTCTGGGCAAGCTCCTGGAGAAACTGGCCATCTCCCAGCTTAACCTCCATGCTGAATCTGTTGGTAGTCTTCATGACCATCAATCTGGCTTCAGAGCTGCCAGAAACACGGAAACTGCTCTCCTGAACATCCGTGAGGACCTGCTCTTGAACCTCGACTCCAACACTCTGTGTGTTCTCATTCTGCTTGATCTCTCTTCTGCCTTTGACACTGTCAACCATGCCATCCTGCTCAACCGTCTCCGTGATAACCTGGGTATCACTGGTCAGGCTCTGGCTTGGCTGACCTCTTTCCTTTCCAATCGACCCACCCAGGTCCAACTTGGGTCCTTCCTCTCTGACATCTTTTTCTCCACCTGTGGTGTTCCCCAGGGATCTAATCTCTCTCCCTGGCTGTTCAACCAGTATCTGGCACTCCTTGCCCACCGCATCGCCGCTCTCTGCCCCAACTTTCAGTGCTATGTGGACGATACCCAGCTCATTTTCAGGCTACCCTCGGCCTCCTCCTCTCCTTCCCTCATCTGTGACTGTCTGTCTGCTATCCAGGAAAGGTGTGCCGCCAATGACCTCTGCCTTAATGCCAGTAAGACTGAGATACTACTCATTGGCACGCCCACTCCCTCCTTCCCTGCAGCTCTCTGGCCAGCCTCTCTTGGCCCTCTTCCTGCTCCTACCTGCAAGGCAAAAATCCTCAGGGTCATCTTCGACTCCACACACTCCTTCTCTCCTCATATATCTGACGTCTCTAAGAAGACACACTACCAGCTGCACCTCCTCAGAGGTATTCTTCCCTTCCTCTCCTTCCCCCAGAAGCTCACTGTCTCCCGAGCCCTGGTTCTCTCGAAGCTGGACTACTGTAACAGCCTCTATCTTAATCTGCCTGCCTCCACTCTCCGCCCTCTGAAACCCATCCAGAACAGAACTGCGAGACTTGTCCTTGGCCTCAAGCCCAGGGACCGTATCTCTCCAGGACTGAAATCTCTACACTGGCTCCCAGTGACTGCAAGGATTAAGTTCAAAACCCTCTGCATTGTCCACAAGGCCTTCTGGGGCCTGTGGCCTAAATACCTTCAACTCTCTCTTCCTAAATATCTTCCTTCCCGAGCCCTTCGCTCATCCGTCTCCAACTCCCTCAGGGTCAGCCGCTTCTCGAAGCAATGAGCTGGGGGTAGATCTCTCTCCGCGGCAAGGGCCTCCCTCTGGTACAGCCTTCCTGCCTCCCTGAAACTTGAGGAGAACCATCTCCGGTTCCGGAAGCACCTCCAAACCTTCCTCTTTGCTTCTGCTTTCTCTCTCCCTCTCCCCAGCTAAATTCTTCACTGAAACTGCACTGAATCTGCAACTGGTCCACTCTCACCGACCTCGGTCCTGGGCCCAGCCACTCTCCACTTGCACTGCCTCCCTGGCAACCCCTGCACTGCGGGACTGTCTCTGTATCTCTACAGCCCCCACTTCCCAGCACTTATCTGCACTTACCTTGCACTTGCCACCATCTGGCCCTATTTATTTATTTTTATTCTACTTACTTTGTACTGCACTTCCCCCCTCCCCTTTCCCTTGCACTTTTTCCCTTCCCCTTACCCCTGCACTTGCGCGGTCTGAATGACACCTGGCCTAGTAGGATCGTTGTTTGTCTTCCCCTTGTTCCCCCCTCCCTGCCTCGTCGTGCTTTGAAACACTTGTGTATAGGCGCGTTACAAATGCCATATCATATCATATCATATCATATCATTTGCCAAATAGCCTGACGTTAGGTCAAATGTACTGAGGTACTTGGCTGAACCAGGTTTGTCCACCAGCTCATCTGTCCTGGGTAAATGATGGGCATCAGTCTTTGTGACTGCATTTAGAGCTCTATAGTCCACACAGAATCTCAATTCCTTGGATCCTGGATTTGCTACTAGCACAACTGGACTAGACCGTAGACTGGTAGATGACTCTATTACCCCGAGATCAAGCATCTTGTTGACCTCCTCCTTTATTTGGGATTTTACATGGTCTGACATCCTGTAACCTCTGTTTTTCTTTTAACAGGTAAACGGTCACAGTGTCAAGCCTGGTGATAGTGAAAACAGAGGGGCAAACCGATTTAACAGAGATTCTCACTCTTCCTGTTGTTCCAGTGTCTGATTAGAAGAGAGATTAACTCCTTCTATCTTCCGATCTAAAGGTTGTCCTCTGAGGAGATCAGGTAGAGGTTCACTCTCCTCCTTCTCCTGAGCAGAAGCTAGAAGCAAAGCTCCCACTTCTGGTCTTGAGACATAGGCTTTGAGACGGTTGGTGTGAAAGACCCTCGGGGCCTCCTTAGGATTGCCTAAGTCCACCAAATAATTGACCTCTCCAAGTTTTCCCACAACCTTGAAGATTCCAATCCATTTGTCCTGTAAGGCCCTCTGCCTTGTAGGTACCATAACTAGAACTTGCTTGTCTTGAGTCAACTCAACCATGTTGGCCTTCTGGTCATGCGAATGCTTCACCAGAGCCTGACCTGCTTTCAAGTTATCAGATGCTTCTGTCATCATGTGTGTCATTCTCCTCCGGAGACCGAGCTCATAGTCAGTGACTCTCACTGGCTTGGGAGAAGGAGCATTCTCCAACCCTTCCATAATTAGGGCCAATGGACCTCTAACTGGATGGTCATAGAGAAGCTCAAAGGGACTAAATCCAACTCCCTCCTGAGAGTCTTCTCTATAAGTAAATAGAAGGCATGGCAGTAGAAGGTCCCACTTTCTTCGAAGGGGTTTCTCTAAAGCACCTATTACGCTTTTCATAGTTCTATTAAACATTTCTACCAACCCATTCATCTGGGGATGGTAGGCAGTTGAGAACTTGTAAGTTACTCCACAGTTTTTCCACATGGCCTGCATGTAGTGGGACATAAAATTAGATCCCTTGTCAGAGATAACCTCCTTGGGAAAACCTACCCTGGTAAATATACCAAGTAGGGCCTTAGCAACACTCTAAGCTGTAACAGTCCTCATAGGTATGGCTTCAGGATACCTAGTAGCATGGTCTACTACAACCAATATAAATCTATTGCCTGAAGAGGTTGGAGGGTCTAAGGGACCAACAATGTTGATTCCTACCCTCCCAAAAGGGACTCTCACAACTGGGAGAGGCACCAAAGGTGCCACATTCTTGGCTCCACTCTTGCCAGATGTCTGACAAGTGTGACAGCTCTTACAGAATTGATCTACATCAGACCCCAACTTAGGCCAGTAGAAATACAGAGAAAGCCTTTCCTTGGTCTTCTTAATGCTTAAGTCACCAGCTAAAGGAATCTTGTGGGCTAACTGTAGGTACTGATGTCTTATCTCTAGAGGCACTACAAGTCTTCTGTAGTCCCCTGGGATAGACTCACTAGGTTCATTGTAGAAGAGGCCATCTTCCCAGTACAACCTGTGCTTCCCTGGATCTTGCCCGTCCAGCTGGGAAGCTGACTGTTGACGAAGTCCTTCAAGAGTAGGACACTCTCTTTGACCTCTGCTGAAGTCTGCCCCACAGGGGCCACTTTCTGCAAGTAAGGACTGCAGCTCAGGATGGCCTTTAGGATCCAGATCGCCAACAGGGGGAAGGTCTTCTTCCAGCTCTGAATATTCAGCAGCTGATTCAACCTTTCCTGGTTGTTCCTCACACTTAGCCTCAGCTGGTGGAGTAGTCACAGGTGTGACGTTGGACAGTCCTCTCTGGGATGTCCTTGTGTGTTGCACAGGAGTGCTCTCTGGCTTTTTCCTTGAGACCTTGGGTTTCCCCTTTGTCTCCTTCTTCCTAGAAATAGCAGTTAGTAGTCCCTGTGGACTGGGTGTTATAGTTTCTTTTGTAACATCCTCTTGAGAGCCTGTTAAGGTACTCTCATGGCCTTCTTTGTCTGCTCCTGTTTCCTTTTAATAGGAGGCCTGGGGTGCTTGATACAATTCCAAGAGTTTTTAAGTCATTCCCCAGCAGGACTCTCCCAGGCACCTCACTTTGTACACTAGCAGTATTCTGACAGTCATGTTGTTGCACTGGATGAGAGCTGGTAGTCTTGGAAGCATTTAGACAGGGCCTCCAGCAAGCTTAGTGAGACCTTTGGGTGCCTTAGCAACATCCTCAGGTTTGAAAAAAGTTTCATCCACCACTGTGATGCTGGCCCCAGTGTCTTTAATGGCAGGGGTCGCCTGACAATTTACAAGTAAACTGTCCTTGTAATATTCGTTTGTGTCATCTGGCATTGAATTATAGACATCTAAATTCTGCTGTTTCCACAGACCAAGGGACACTAAAGAAACACTGGCAAACACTCCAATGGGGTCTTCAGCTAGTTTCCACTAGACATATGTACTTCTTCCTCTGGGGAGAAGGCTAAGAAGGCAGTGTGGAACCCCGAAGGTTTACCCTCCCATCTGGGATCCCCTTTCACATGATCAGTAGACCCACACGCATAACATTTTCCAATAGTTTTGACAAATGGGGGTTTCTGCTGACCCCCCTTTGGTTTGGCACCAGAGGTTTCACTAGCCTGATTCGGTTTTCCTTGTGGTTTACCCTTTTTCTGTTTGGGACCCTCTTTTGGATTGGAGGTATTAGAATTCTGTTTGCCAACTTTCTTTCTTTTTCTGATTCCCATCATCCTTTTACTGAGTTGCCCCTGAATCCTCCTTGTGAGTAGCCCTGTTGACGCAGATATTCCAACAATTTTTCAATCAACTCGTTTTTCTTTCCTTTAGCAGGGAGATTCCTGACCTTATACATATCTATCAGTTGATCTACTGTTAGAATGATCAGGGCTTCCTATCTGAAGTTATCCATATTAGGCATGATAAAATTACTTTTCTAGTGGTGCTTAGCCTTGTGAAGGTTACTATTTGAACAAAAGTAAAGCAGAACTCTCAATGTAACAACTATACAATTTATCCCACCGCTGCCACCAATGTTAGGCAGAGTTTGTATGCAGTACCCTTTGGGACCACTACATACAACTAGGACTACAGGTGTAAGAAAAACCAACCTTTGGTAGAAGTCTGTAAGACACAGTTTTGTGGTAGCGTTGCTGAGCAGCCAGGCTTATCTCAAGCGGGAATGTGAGCTGTAAGGGTGTTACACAGATGTCTTTAATTATAAGTATTCAAATAGACTCTTATACTCAAGGTTCCTTGGTAAAACACTCATTAATTTATTTCACAGTCAGTTAGAAAACATTCACTAGAAGGAGGCAATATATATCACACACAAATATACTTCAGTATTTCACAATATCAGGTTCTGAGACATTTAAACTACTCTGAAGAAGGAGCAAAATGTCATTCAGAGCATTTGAAGTAGGAGCAAAAAGGCATAAGTCAATAAAATTAATATTACAGTTACTCTTAAACTGTGCAAATAGTTTGAGTTCACCAGAGAAGTTGATTCAATGCAGTAGGTTAGGCCAAATTCAATGGGCTAATGTCTTGTATAGGATAAAGCAGTTCTGGAAGTTAAACGGAAAAGTCTTTGCCAAAGTTCTCAGAAGTAGTTCTTAAAAGAAAGGTTCATATGTTGGGTCACAAGCTCACTAGGCCAGCAAGTTGCCAAAGTTTCAAACACTTTCGTAGTGAGAAGTAAATTCTCTTGGTCGGGTTTTCACAGTACCTTACAATGAAGAAAAAGATGCAGCTGAAGGCGTCTGTTCCTGGCAGTTCATGCAGATCTAGCTGTTCCTGAGTCTTAGTCGTGGATACAAGAGGGAGACATTGGGGGAGTTCTGCACTGCACAGGGACTGTTCAAAAAGCTGGCAAAGGCAACTCTTCAATTCAGGTAGCTGTAGTCAAGCACACAAACTGGTGTCCTTCTCCCTGGCTATTCGGTTTCCTGCAGCACTCTGAGGAAAATACAACCAGCTCCAAGAATGGTATCCAGGTGGCTTACAAATTGATTGGTCCCACCAACTCAAAGGGAGAATTCGTCCTTGAAGGGCTTCTCTGTCGAGATAAACTTGGCGATTCGGACCTGCAGCAGGGCTTCACCGGGCAAACCAACGGTCCAGGAGTTGCAGCAGCCGTCCTCTTCCATCTCGTCTTCGTTTCTTTTGTTCTAGTGGTTGACTCTGTCTTCCAAGCCAAGAGATCGCCTTTTATCCAGTTTCCTCCCATTCATTCCAGCCTAGCTGGCACTCACCCAGCAGGGTGGCTGTCCTTGCCGGACAGTCAGCCAGCCAGTCACGCCTGAGTGAATTTGGGTTTCCTAGGAGACTAAGCACAGGGTGTTTCGGGCACCTCCCTCACTTCCTGCCCTCCCCAGACACTCGGGCGCCAGAGGCAGTCTTCAGTCCTGAAGCCTGCCAAAGGCATAGGAACAAAGGGACCAAACCTGGATTTGGCGCGCAGAGACAAACTCTAGAAGGACTTTCCCAAAAAGAAATGGTGAAAAAAGAAGACCGGGACCCGTTTAAACAAAGGGTGCTCAGATGCCATCTTGAAAAACATGGCTCCCGTGATTTAACGCTACCGGTGTTTGCGGGAAAAATCATGGTAGTTCGTTGTAAAACCACTGCCACCAGCCATTCCGAGAGGATAGGGTAGCTTTTGACTGCTACATGAGGTTCAAGACATAGGGGATACTAGGTAACCCCTCCAGCACTCTATAGTAAGATAGTTTGTGCTGGGTATAGACATTTGAAAAGACTAGCAAAGTCAATTTCACTTTACTTTATCTGGGAAATAGTAGTTTATCCGAGGGAAGGTATTTAAACCATGCGACAGCCTGAAAGTCTCCCCTGTGCCACTGCACTGAGGGTGCTGTGGGGCACACATGAAAAGGGGATGCCTATGGAGTTGACATAAACTCCATAATCAAAGAACACAAGAGTAAAACACATTCAAAATACATGCTCATGTATAAGCCTTGTCATCCCTGTCCGTGCCTTGATTTTTGTTCATGGTCTTTGGTACACAGCCTGTCCAAGAATCACCACCACTGCGTCCATGGGCTTTTTCCATGTAACAGGGGTCTGCAAGCAAGGAGTGACCACAGTTTTTTATTTTCATATGCGCTCAGTATTGATTGTGTTAAATGTAATTTGACCGGGGTTTGTTTATTTATTTGTTGCTGGTTTTTACTGTAAGGTGTCAAGCACGAACCCAGTCGCTTCAGAGCACCAGTGATGCATCAACATGGATTTTTGAGTTCACTCTTCTCTTTTTTCATAGCTAATTATTAAGTGTAGGGGTGCAGAGAGTTCACAGGAACTATTGTATTTCAGTTAACAATAAAAATCGTTATACTTTTTTTCAGCACTCCCACTAAAGGACTCCAACTCTGAAAATACACACCTCTAAATGTAAAAGTAATTGCAGCCCAACCCCAACCATTCCCCTTTTGACTCATTCACTAAAAATCCAGTCAATCGACATCATTATGTAGCCAAATCAGTGTGAAATGCTAGCATGTTGCATAAATCATATGCAACACAGGGCGGAGCTGCGACCTCTGCTGCCAGAACAGAGAACTGCATATTCGGTTTTCTGGGACTGAATGCGTTTGCATCCCCACAATCCTTTGCACAATTGTGGGGAGTTATGTTTTAGTTCCCGCATGAATGAATACATTCCACTAAGGTGCTGCTAGGGGGGCGGCTGAGGAGGCTATATCCCTGGGTCTTTTGGTTGTAGCCCCGGATAGAAGCTCAGGGGTTACAACCAAAAAAGCTATCTACCCTCCAGTCCTGACATTCCCAAAATTATCGTAGCCCGGATCTATTCCAGACCTAGCAACACGGAGCTCACGCATACATGATTCTTTCCATCTCAAGCCTTTGAGATCTTTTACTATCCTATTATTATTAGGATCCTTTCAAAGTGTGGACCAGCACTAGTCAGACCCTTTACTACTCATCAGGAAAAGCAGATTAGCCATGAAAGGGATGATTGCTAGCTGGTGTCTGCTTTCCTGGTGATTGTTTACCTGAAAGGGCTAATTGGTATTGGCGAGACACACATGTTTCAACATGAATGATTGTGCCAGCCTCAGCAGTTGCTCACGGAACATGCTCGCCCACGGCCATAAATGGTTTTAATTCGAAACGACAAGTTGCACATGGAATAAATCAACACAGCGTACAAATGTTCATCTGACATGTTGCTCACGTCATGGACAGACAATGACATCTGAATGTTCAGGTACGACCAGTTATCCTAACTTTTTGGTATGTTTTAGAGCGAAACTGATTAAAAGATATTTTTGATATATAACAAAGAGTATGTGATGATTCTATGTAAAATAAATATATACAAGTGAATAGACACGAATGGCACAAGGGAAACAGGTGACCCTGTGAATATATTGTATAGTACCATGGTAGCATGGACACCATCAGACCCTGGTTTTCCAAGGTCTGTCCCTGAGCGCTTTACCATTCGTAGCTTTCAATAATCATGGTTCAAATCATGGACATAGCTTGATCATGCATGGACTATATCGGTGATCGGCTAGGGTAACCCCATGGATTGGCCATGAATATAAAACAGGGAGCTATTGCAGCGAGAACCTTTATAGACCATGGTGCTGCAGAGCTGCCCCAGTCTGGAAGTGGAAGGTGGGACCGCGCTCTGCCTTATGTCTAATTTCACTCTCGCTGAGATCCCGGAAGGTTTACAATCACGGTCAGAGTGGCGCTCCAAGGCCATGTTGCCCGTGCTGTGTTTAACACACCACAGGGCAACAATGGGCCTCATTACAAGTTTGGTTGTGTCTCGGGGCAAATCCACTGAGATACCACTGAACGGAATTACGGTTACTGCCACTTGGTCTGGCGGTATTACCGCTGGATTACAAGTGGTGCTAGGCGTTGTTAGACCCCATTAATTGAAGTCCATAGGACTCCATGGGGGATTTCGCCAGTATTACCGCTGGTGGTAATTTCACCAATTTGGCTGAACTTGAGCAGTAAGGCAGAGGAATTACATCCAAATTCTTGCAGGAGGTTTTCCTCCATCTTACCCCCAAACTTGTAGTTGGTGGTGCAGTAATGTGGCAGTATACGGTATTACGGCCGTATTACCACCGATTTTTACTGCACCGCCCAACTCTTAATGCGGCTGAATGCTCGGCAGTTAAGTCCCGAGTTTTCTCTTCCCATGACTGGAGTTGGATGTGGCTGCTATGTCATGATGAACATATCCAAAGCTGAGTATTGCTACACAGCAGGCCTAGATGCACTCAAAAGGGACATACCATCCCTCTATTTTAAATCAAAATTAATTTAAACATTTGGTGCCCAAAAAGGCGTAAATTCTACGGTGTACAAACACCGCCTAGCTTTCTTTGGTTTACAAAGGTAAATGTAATTACACAATTTTGCAGCGTTAATAACAATGAATTGTAACTACAAGTAGCAAAGTAAATGGAACACTCAGAACCCAAACATAAGAGCTAACTTTTGGATTTTAATCTTCATAATCCAACAAGTCGTACATGAGTGAAACAAACCTAGAATGGACAGTGTTCTCTATTATTCATAGGAAAAGGGCACCCACGGATGTTCAGTATGACATAAGTAGGAACAAAAAAAGGCGCTGATGGACAACAGCTCTAATAGAGTAACACAAATGCAAATCTGTATAACAATTACAGTTCACAGTGCTCGAAATGCATAGGTTCAACCATTAAAATATACAAATGAAATCTCATATTAAGATGTAACAAAATAAGGCCGACGCGTTTCGGTTCGAAGAACCATCTTCAGGGGATAGACTTCATCAAAGGACCAAACATTAAGGAAAGCAAAAAGGCTAAAAGTCCGTATTTAGAAGAAAGCAGGATTAAGTGAACAGGCGGAAAATAACACCAAACTAGGGGAGGTAAAACCAGTAACAGAGGAGAGCCCATATATGCCGACCACATAGCCATCGGGTAAAACACAAACGTGGAAAGATTGCGATGTAACTGTATATACACTTGTAATGCATGCATAACAAACGAGCATACTACCACGATTCGAAAAGTCTCATTAGAGTAAGAAACGTGAACCGGGTGGTTCAGGGTGTAGGTCACTCGAGAGGGAGACAGTAGCTTACCTGCGAGTGCAGGAGACAACAGGTCCTCTCGCTGCAGACGTGCGAGCAGAGTGACCATTAGCAGGCAACAAAAGCGTTGTCATGGTAACCTCGCGCATGCGCTCGAGTGCACCATGGGGATGTCCATCTTGGTGTGGGAAGCTGAGTGTGGTGTTGCCATAGGGATCTCAACAACAACTTAAAAGATATGCGGCCAGGAGGTCACGAGGAAATGTGGGCCGGGCAGCAATGCTATGAGCAAGGTAGAGCGATACTATAAAGGGGTGTCTTAGAGGTAAGTGCATGGAAAATGAGTTAAGATAACGCGCGCGTGGGGGCAGCGACCGTAGCTCAGGAGAACAATGGGGTGCCCCCACGGCGCGAAGGTGGGCAGAAAATGAAAAAAGAACTCTAAGGCCGCCAAGCAAAAGGTGTATAAGGCAGCCCATAAGTCTGGGTAAGAGCGGGGGTAGCAGGAGACCAAACAACTCGGGAGAAAACCAATGCTCAATAACAGTGGAATAAGGTATTAAGACCATGCTGAAGTGGGAGAATGGAAGAACAGGCTCCCGTCCTTCACCTCTCGCGCTTGGCCTAGAGGGTCACGGCCCAGACACCCGCCGCGAGAAGAGTTTGTCCATTTACCAGACGACCAGGTACCCTGGTACAGGAACATACGGATGTGTCCACCTGCCTGCCCAACAGCCCGCACTGGCCATGCCGACCCCTGCGGCTCGGATCAGCTAGACTAAAAACCACACGTCGTTAGAGATGCCATGACGACCTAGACAACGGGAAGCACATCTGTACAAATATACACACTTAACATTTCCACACCAATCTACACGAAGAACATACTCAGTGCTCTGACGTAGGCGACAGGCATATTCACGGACGTGCATCTTTATTATTTTTACATAGGCTTTCAGAATGCAGAAACGCAAGATGCATCATGAACTCATCTATAACGCTTGCTCACGCTTCCCTTGAAACCCGTTACCACCATGAGAGGTATAATGGAAACACGATACTGGTCATGGAAATGTATGCTACTATAATCTAAAGCACCTATGAACCAAACAGACTACTTAAGCACCAGGCCCGAGTAGGCCGCAAACAAGAGCTCCCGTGGATGTTAACAAAGCAAGAGTCAGGTTGCTGATCCTGCAGAAAGAACCCGATGGAGCAACCAGCCAAGGTCGCAATGTTGCAAGCCCACATCCAAGAACAAATCATCAAAGGCACGATGTTGCAACCTCGCACTCCGCGTACCAACGTTAAAGTCATATCTACAAATTAAACCAGACACACAGTGGAAAAGCAATATTAATTGTGCAGAATTCTGCCTCAAACACGGTCCCGCCTCACGTGACCAAGCCGAATCTGACGAGATGCCAAAACCCAGGAGAGAAAAGGCGTCTGGGTCCCTCACTACGAGACACAGGCCGAGACACTTGAAAGGCTCAATGGACACCTGCTACAGTGGGAGCGGTCAGCCTTCCACCTATGAATAAATCCTCACATTGTCTGCACGTACCCATATTGAAACATTGTTGCAAACACAGGTACACCGAGAGCTGGGAACAACGGTGGTCCCAGGCTGGGGAGCTCACGGATGCACCAATCAGAACATGGGGC
The DNA here is from genome assembly GCF_040938575.1 of Ambystoma mexicanum. NCBI lineage: Eukaryota > Metazoa > Chordata > Amphibia > Caudata > Ambystomatidae > Ambystoma > Ambystoma mexicanum. The sequence goes on from NC_090924.1 coordinate 1,393,633,056, forward strand.
TCTTATCTCAGACGTCAGTAACATTAGCCAATCCTCAGGAGCCTTCATGTAACAATTCTTATGTATCCAATTATAGGGACAACCCAGATATACCACCTGACTACACCTTGTCCACTAATATCATTCTCTATATGTGTACTATACTAACCCTACCACTCGAGCAACCAATTAAGAGTGGCGATAGGTTTTTTGTTAACTTTCTGAAGTGACGCAAGTAGCGCGTCATAATGCAGTAAAAAGGGCCTGCGAGCCCCACGATTGTGTGTGTGTCAGGACGGACGCGTACGCTCCTTGACCCATCCCTGCCGTTTTGTGTAAATAAACAGCAGAGTCGCCTTGCTCCTTGTGTGTGTCTCATACTCTATCTCATCTGGGATATACGGGAGGAGTTGGGGCCTCCCTGCCCGGAGGTCTGCGGACGGCCCGGCCGACCCCGGCAGAATTTCCCCCCGACAAGTTGGAGGCACTGCTGAGATCTGTTTAAGATCAACTTTTATTTTTAGTTTTTCCAGGCACTCCCGTTGCGAGGAGGCCCGGCGGCGCGGCCCCCTCTGCCGTTGCCCCCTTCTGAGGACTACAGGACCATCGCGGAGCCGCGAGAAGACCGGACAGCGCAATCCGGATATTGGCCCTCGGGAGCCGGTTGAGAAGTATCCCGCCCGCGGTCGGCGAGTGTCCAGACGTGGTCCAGACGAGGGGAGGTGGCGAGCCGCTTGGAGGGTGCACGCAGTCGAGTGGCCCTGCATCGAGAGAACTTGGTGAGCATGACACGCACAACAAGCAATGCGAAATTGTGAGGGAGGGGGAGGAAGTAAATAAGGGAGGTATTGTAGAGATGTGCGGCGAAGGTTTAACTGAGTGTTGCTAATGGAGTGAATGGTAGGAAAACGAGTGCGAGAACAGTCGGCTAACGTTACGCGAAAGAGGGGGGCGGGGCACGAAAACATCACATGCAGCCGCTCGTAACAGTCAGCTAACGTTACGCGAAAGAGGGGGGCGGGGCACGAAAACATCACGTGCAGCCGCTCGTAAGACCCTGATGGTCTAAATTGCGACTAAGTGTGAGGGTGGGTGTGTGTGGTTTCCTACGATTTGGCATTTATTGATCAATGAGTAGATGAGGTTTCCTATTGGTCGAGCAAGAAACTCGATAGGTAGATGAGGTTTCCTATTGTTCGAGCAAGAAACTCGATAGGTAGATGACGTTTCCCTGTAGGGGGTAGCTAGTTGCATAGTTGCCAAATACGGAAGATAATTGGCTGGTTAAGCCCTCCTGTTGAGGGGCGTATCACACGCGAGGCGACGCAGCGTGTGCAGTCCAATTATATTATTGATGAGATTACCTTGTTCCAGGAGAGACAGGAAGACAGCTGTAGGGTTAGCGGGGATAAATTGCAAGTGTATTTTGAAACTAATAATGAGACTGTACTAGTAGCGTAGAGACATCGGTGACGTCACCAGTAGGGATTTAATAGGATATCGCTAGCACAAGGAATTTTGGGTTTGAGAGTGGTGGGGAAGAGAAGCACGATAAAGGAGCTGGTACGGAGATAAACTATAAACCAAAGGGGAAAGGGGCGTGGCTGCGCACGGAGAACGCCGGCCACGGCAAGTGTAAACGGGGGAGGAGAACGGAGAAACAGGACGACTGTATAAGATCATCGTAAGGGGTACGCAGCCGCAGGGGGCTGCGTGCGCTTCGGCCGCAGGGGGCCGTAGGGGAAGGAATATAATATAACATCATATTTATTATTATTGCATAATTTGTCAAAAGGAGTGTCGAAAGTCCCCACACTTGCGGGGCGAGGTAAGCAATACAAGGTTGTATATCGTAAACTGCTAGTAAGGGGAAGGGTAACAAGGGGAGTGAATTTATGTCATACGGGAGAGGGTCGGGAGGGTGGGGGAACACCCTCACTACCCCACTACAGCACATATGCACCACACTGCCACCACATAGGGAGAAGTTAATTAAGTACAGCATAGAGTGGACCCAGGGGACAGATAACAAAATGTTAACACCATGGCCGCCTAATGGTAGTTTCGATCCATATGCCCAACATTCACTACTGAACCATCTGCACAATACATACAAGGGGAAGAAGTTGGCAAACCATGTGGAGGTGTTTAACTTATGGAGGATGTTCCAGGGGTCTCGACCAGGACCAAATGGAATGTTCACTATGGGGGAAACACCGGAAGAAAAGGAGATTAAGAAAGAAGGAACGGGTGGGGAAAAGGAGTACGAAAGCACAAAGAATACGGGGAACGAAAGACAGGGAGGAGAAATGATTGATAAATCAGACGACATAAAAAAGGAACCGAGCAATGGGATACCCATAACACCGGGAGTGAAAACAGAGGGAGGAGGGTTGTACCCTTTAAGAGAATTAGGAGAAATAGCAGGACAGTTAAGGGCGGCTGAAGGATACTCAAACCCGGCATACAGCCCTCCACCATATGTGGCTCATGGGAAGGTACCAATGGGGGACAGGAGGATTAGAGAAGAGCAGACTGTAGAGATAGGAAACGATGAGTGGATAGCTGCACAGATATTGTTGAAATTACGAGGCTCACTAACTGGAGAAGAAAGGGAGGCGGTAAGGAGAACAAACAAGGATAGTGCCAGAGAGAGTGAAATGAGGGGAGAGGAGCTACTACGGCAGAAGGAAGAGATTTTGGAGGAAAGATTAGCAGAACTAAGGGATGAGCAGAATGAACTGATCAAACAACTTGAGCGGGAGGAAAGAGAGAGAGTGAGGAAAAGGAAAGAAGGTAAGGACGAATTGGAAAAATTAAGGGAACGAAGTGAGGAACAAAAGAGAGAAGCTGAAAGGGTAAAAGGAGCAGCAGATAGGGTATCAAGAGTAGTGCTGAGAGAGAAGAAGAAGGAAGAAGAAGAAAAGGAAAAAGAAATGGAAATATGGAGGAGGAGGATAATATCAGAGGCAACTAAGAAATATGAAGAGGGGAAGGTAATAGAGAGTATAGTAGAAAGAGAAAGGGTGAAATGGGAAAGGAAGAAAGAGGATGAAAGGATATTGGAACAGATGAGCAACGAAGTAATGGAGGAGTTGAAAAGGAAAAGGGAGGAAAATAGTAGGGAAATGGAGGAGAGGAGTGAAGGAGGAAGAGAAGAGAGGAGTTGGGAGAGTGAAAGATGGGGAGATGTATATAAAAGTAGAGAGGTAGCAACAACATCAGCACAAAGGGGAACAGTTGGTAACAACGGAAAGGGAGAAAGAGACCTAATAGACTTAAAAACAGTAACAATAAAAGGAAAAAAGGCAGAGTGGGGGGTGCCATTTATGAATGATTTTTGCAGTGAGGAGGAAGGAGGAGTGGAGAAGGATGGAAGGAAGAGTGAAAGGGAAAGCTTAGATAAACTATACCTTACTAGAACAAACATAGATTCGCCCTGGATGAGTAGAAGATGGGAGGAGCTGGAGAGAAGTAAGGAGGAAGTGAAAAGAATAGGGGAAACACAACCCAATGAAACCACGCCACCCACATCACCATCGCACCCTCCCACGTCACGCCCTACATGTTCAACTACCGCGCGCTCTCTGCACAGAATAAAGCTCGCGCCCTTCATGAATGAATTTACACCTTATGCATGTCGGCTTAGGGACCTCCCTAGTCGCAGGCAAGACAGACAAATAAACATACCCATATTGAACACAGGAAATGATGAAAAAAGGGGAAAGGAAGAAGAGGGAGGTAGGAGCAGAGGTAGTAAGGAAGAATTTGAAGTAGTAAAAGAAATGGGGGAAGAGGAGGGGTGTGAAGACTCAACATTATGGAGCGTAAAGGGTGACACAAGACAGAATTTAATGCCACTGCTGGAGAGAGGAGGGGTTAGACCACAGTATGTACCTTGGAAACATACGGATAAGGAAAATATAAAATGTAGGCTCCCATCACTAAGTGGAGGTGCGGGTAAGTGGATATATGAAATGGAAAAACACACCGCGGGACAGAAACTAGCAGTAGGAGATGTGAAGGGCCTGTTAATATCAATATTAGGGGATAGAGCGGATGACATTTGGAAAAGAGCGGGATTCCATGGGGTAACAATAACGAACACATCGCATGATGGGGCACCATTTGCAAACTGCAGACATGCGCTATGGCAGGCACTGAGAGTGCAGTACCCAGACACATCAGACATAGGAGCCATTACTTCCCGTAAAATGGGTGAAAATGAGGATCCTGTTGATTATATCCAGGATGTTCAAGAGAAGTGGCGCATGGAAACTAGAGAACAATGGGACAAAACACCAGCCATATTTTATCATATACTAGTACAAGGGCTCCCAGAAGGAGTTCAAAAACAACTAAAGAAAGTAGTGGGGATGGAAGCAAAACCATGGCCAGAAATACAACTGACTATAGTACATCACTGCAGAACATGGCAAGGAAAAATGAAACAAAAGGAAGAGGATAGGAAAACAGAAGAGGCCAAATTAGTACAGAAAAAACTTACTAAATACACAATGGAAGGGGCACTAATAACTACGCCCACACCAATGGCCCAAAGCCCAACGCAAGTAGTGGCTGCACAAGATCCCGCACAAATAACGCCTCCACAAGGTGTAATACAGCAAGTGCCGCCTCTGCAATTACACGCACCAAACATGGGAGGAGGGTACCCAATGCAAGGAACTGGGTATTATAGTTATAACAGAGGGAGAGGAGGGTTTATGAGGGGGAGAGGATATGGATATAATACCCAACAACAGGCTGGGGGACTAAGAAATAACTACCCCACAGGGCAACCCGTATACCAGGACAACACAGGGAGCTTCCCATGGCAAAACAGGGAACCACCCGTGTGTTGGAGCTGCGGACTATTAGGACACATGTCACGTACATGTAGGGTCAGGCCAGGAACACCAGCATGGAATGAACAAGCACAACCTAGGACATTACAAGAACAGCAGGGCATAAAACAACAGCAGACGTCACAAAAAGGGAGTGACCCACAACAACAAACAACACAACAGCCACAAACCTATTCACTGCCACAACAACAAATAACACAGTACCTGCCACCGCCACAACAACAAGTAGCGTTAATACAACCACCACCCCAAAATGAACGAACACAATTGGGTGGGGTGACGGTGTTGGGACACAACCCTTACACAGGGAATGGCCAATCATTGTACCCCCAATAGGCCAGCCCACAGACGGCCTTGGTGTGTCCCATCCTGTCAGTAACACCTAATAGTGCGGAGGAACCACGCATAGAGGTAACGATAGGTGACAAAAAATTATCATTTCTTGTTGACACCGGGGCAACCCGGTCTTGCATAAGGGAAGGTAAATTTAAGATGTCAGGCGAAGCCATGAACACCCAAGGATTTTCTGGGGCTAAAGGGTTGGTTCCATTTACTGATAATGTTCCCTTATCTATTGGAGATTATGATCTGTCAGTTCCACTCTTGTATTATAGTGCCTCACCAGTAAATATACTGGGGAGGGACATAATGAACAGGTTGAACATGACGATCTCCTTTACAGAGGATGGCATAATTTGCTCTACTCCAGGGATTAACATGCTCGCAGCACGACAGATTTTGCAAGCATACTGTGGACAGACAGCGATTAGGGCGGAGCCAGTAGATGGCGAGATATTCCAATATGGCACTGACATGGCATTTGCATGGATGCCAGGGATAGAAGGGAAAATATGGAGGAGACCAGCAGCCTATCTATTCCGACCAGAAACACCAGTTAATGAACTAGAAGGGAAGGTGTTTGTAGTGGACATTGAGAGCATTATTGCAACAGCTGATTATGTTGCTGTGCACGCCCAAGATAAAGAAGGGATAGCATGGAGGGCGGTGATAGCACTAACAGAAGGATGTAGGCTGACCCAGGTGTCAGATGAAGAGCTGTTCTCAGAAGAAAAGGAAGAAAATGAAATGGTGTTCATGATGAGTGTAGAAATGTGGCTAAGAGTGGCTCACAAACAAGTAGCACAGAAAATTGCAATGGCACTTGAGGCACCCGCAGGCACCCCAGTCCCATTTTTTAAGGAGGATATGTCAAAGGTGCCCAAATCATTATGGACTATTAGCCCTTATGACGTGGGATGCATAAAAAGCATAGGGGGTGTAAGGATAAAATTGAAAAAAGGTGCAATACTACCAAGAGTTAAACAGTACCCATTGTCAAAAGAGGCAGATGAGGGCATATATGAAACCATAACGGCCCTTATAAACAATGGCATATTGGTCCCCTCAGAATCACCATGTAACACAGCTGTGTACCCGGTGCGCAAGGCTAAAGGGGGGTCTTGGCGCTTCATACAGGACCTCAGACCCTTGAACAACATAGTAGAAGCAGAGTATCCAGTAACAGCAAACCCGGCCACAATATTGTGTGGCATTCCAGCAGAAGCATCACGATTTACAGTGATTGACCTTAAAAATGCTTTCTTCTCAATACCATTACACCCAGACTCACAAGATTTGACAAGCTTCACTTACCGAAATACAAAGTGGAAACATACCAGATTACCACAGGGGTATTGTGAATCACCCTCAATTTTCAATAGAGTAATACAGATGGATTTGGGTAACGTTGAGGTGGAAAGCACAGTGTTACAGTATGTGGATGACATAATAATTTGTAGTACAAACGAAAGCAAATGTAGAGAGGACTCCTTAAAAATGTTGACGATACTGGCAGAAAAGGGGTACAAGGTAGACATGGAAAAGATACAATACTGTCAGGAACAGGTACTTTACATTGGTCAACTGATATCCCAACATGGAAGAAGGATTGCACCACAAAGAGCACAGGCCATCTCAAGCACTCCGGTGCCACAGACTGTGAGAGAACTGCAGCAATTTCTGGGGCTGTGCAACTACTGTAGAGCATGGGTATTTGATTACAGCTCATACATAGGACCCCTGCTTGAGGGTTTGAAGGAAGCAAATAAAGGGGAGAAAAAGTTGGGATGGACTATGGAAATGAGGGAGGCATTTGACGAATTAAAAGACGCGATATCAACTGCTCCAGTACTCGCATCCCCAGACTATGAGCGGCGCTTCTTTATATTTTCACATTGCGACTCAGCCGTGATGAAAGCAGTATTGGCCCAAAAAACTAGCATGGGCTATAAACCAGTAGCATTTTACAGCGGTCACTTAGACCCTATAATGTTAGGCCACTTCTCTTGTGAACAAGGTCTTGCTGCAGCTGCTTTTGCAGTAGAAAAAGCATCAGCAATAACTATGGGGTGTCCAACTACACTATTTGTGGAACATGCACTATTTGCGATATTGAATAAACCTAAGTCCACATTAACGACACAGAGGGCATCAGGTTATGAGATTATTTTGTCTAAAGCTGAACTGGCAATTGTTAGATGTAGCACGGTTAACCCTGCAAGGTTCCTAGCAGAAGTAATTGAAGAGGGAGATTACGCCCACGACTGCACCCAAGTAACTGAAATATACTCATGTACTAGGAAAGTTGAAGAAAACGCACTAGAGGGAGGTGAGCTTTTGTTTATTGATGGGTCATCAACTATTGATCAAGGAGATGGGATACGAAGGACTGGGGCAGCAGTAGTAAAAATGATGGAGGCGCCGGTGTGTGTGGCTATGAAGTGTGTACAATTACCACAGCATTACTCTGCTCAAGCGGCGGAACTCGTTGCACTAATCTTGGCATTAAAGGAAAGTTTTAATAAAAGAGTAACTATATATTCCGACAGTGCATATGTTACATCCACTGTCCACTCAGGGCTATCAAAATGGAGAAGGAGAGGGTTTAGGAGAGCTGATGGCACTCCAGTACAACATGCCCTCTTGTTGGCTGAACTAATTGAAGTAATAAACGACCCCCAAGAACTAGCCCTAGTAAAATGCACCGCACACACCAATGGAGAAGACTACGTTTCAAAAGGAAATGCAGCAGCAGACGCACATGCGAAATATGCTGCATATTTTGGTGAGATATGGAACCCCACAGACTCACAGAGAGGGAGAGGGAGGGGAATAGCGAGGGAGATGTTAATAAGAGAAGGGTACACCCATCTCCCAGCCACACAGATTATGGAGCTACAAGCAGCAGCACCAATGGCCGAAAAGGAAATATGGGTAAAAAGAGGATGTACAATGTCACCAACCGACGCACTATGGCGCCAGAGTGGTACTGGGAAAGTTGTAATACCATTGGCACTTTTAAATACCGCCCTGAGCCAATTACATTACCCAGCCCATACAGGCAAGGAAATAATTGCAGCACGAATTAGAGAAGATTGGTTTTGTCCCGAGTTAACCTCCCATGTGTCAAATTTTATCAGCAATTGCCTCACATGTCAACAGTTTACGGCCGGTCATACTCTAAAAGTGATAAGAGGTACAATACCCCGGCCAGAAGGACCTTTTCGGCACCTTCACATTGACTATGTTGATATGATCAACATCTGTCAAGGCAATAGGTATATGATTGTAGTAGTATGTCCATTTTCTAGGTGGATTGAAGCAGGGCCCTGTTCACACCCTGATGCGTTTAGAGCAGCCAAATTCATAGTAAGGGAGGTCTTCCCCAGGTGGGGAGTGTGCGAGGTGTTAAGATCAGACAACGGCCCCCATTTCGCAAATGAAATGTTCCAGCATATTACATCCCTGCTGAACATTAAACACAAATTTGCATGTGCATACCACCCACAGGCTAATGGTGTATGTGAACGCCTGAATGGCCTATTGAAGGAGGCAATTGCTAAAATACAACAAACAACAAAGAAAAGTTGGTTGTATTGCCTTCCGTTAGCATTGTTTGAACTTAGAAACAGGCCAGGGTCCGACCACCACCTCACCCCTCACGAAGTGGTTACTGGACGTCAAATGCGCCTTCCCCTAACACCAACGTCAAGGGCATTCACCGATAACGAAAGTTCAGCGAATGTGTTAGGAGATGAAATGTATCAATATGTGTCTTCTTTGATTACTAGTGTCGTGTTTGTGTCTCAACAGCTCGAGCGCACACGGGGCGGGTCTACCAGCAATCAAGAAAAAGACGAAAGTACGGAATTGGGAAAGGAGAACTCGTGCAAACTTGCCAAAGGTGACCACGTACTACTTCGCAATTTCAATAGAAGGTGGCACGAGAAGAGGTTCACTGGCCCCCATCTGGTAGAGGACGTATCAACAAGAGCAGTAAAACTAAAGGATAAGCGTGCCTGGAACCACCTACATGACGTAAAGATCTACAAACTGCAGACCCGCCCCAGCGCCAACGACAGGTCCATTGGAAGAACAGCAACAACATCGCCAACAGCGGACGAAAGTTCCACCACAGACAACGACCCAATTGTTCCCTCGGAGACAATAACTGACGAAGAAGGGGGTGACCCCCATACTGCCCACCCCATGATCACTCGCTCAAAGAGTAAAAATACTTCCGCCATCTGAGCGCAAACCCCCCCCATTGACTGCTAAGTACAGTTGTAACTAAAATTGAAGGACATTGCTTGCACCAATACACATGTAAACACGTGAATGTTCTCTTTTTCTCTCGCACATACAGGAACTGCGTAATATTGTATTGTTAAGAAAAGCTAATTAACAAGTTCAGTGTGCAGGTGTAGATGGTGCTGCCAGACGATAACTACCCAGAAGAATTGTCACACCAATTTGTATACGAAATAAAGAGGCCAACATACTTAAAAAGGAGAAGGGTACGTGTATACTACACAGCCTTCCTCCTGGCCATAGAATATTACATGCCCCACCTCCGCCCATACTTGCCGGTCCTAAGAGACCCATCACTTAGAGTAGCGTGGGAGCAGCTCTTCGCCTGGGCACTGAATGACCACTTGATAGGGAGAGCTTAAAGGAAACAAAACTAACATTTAATAACGAGCACTTTTGAGAATTTTTAGGCGGGCAACTGTAACGTCGCAAGAATAAGCTGCCAGGACCGCAGCAAGGTAAGAGCAAAATGCCGGTGAAATTAGCATATGTAATAAAAATAATAGGGATTTTTATGATCACCGGATTCTTGGCTGCCTCTGTCTGGCAGTACAGCTATGCTATTGATTTTATTGGTGCACCCAAACTTAATATACCCCCGTCCCCTGCTGCAACAGGTGTTACGTCAGGTGGTAATCGTAATTTTGCACCCAAGCAAAATAGAGTTAAACGCAGCACGTACTCAGACAATAAAGGTATTGATAATTATGTACAAGATTCAGCACACGTCACAAACAACATATGGTACCAACACATGACCCGCATTGGTAAGCAGACAACTGAGGATAGCTGTTATGTTTGCTCATTAATACCATACGCCATGAGCGCTTCACGAACATTTGTTGCCACAGAAATAGATGAAAAAACAGCACAGTGCATAATATATTTGGCCCTGTTCCAAACGAAAGGAAGATTTCAAGGAACAGTAGTGCACATGACATGGAAAACACGAGATTCATACCCATATGAAAACAACTTCCTCAAGACCTATCTGAGTTATCACAAGACCAGTTTACATGCTGAAGCATTCAGGTACATAACGAGTGGCCCTGCAAAAGGAGAAACAAAGAAGGTAACACTGCAGTATCTACCATGTGATTGGTACGCAACTGAAGTTCCGGGTAAACAAGGATGCTGGGAGAGGCCGCTACTGACGATAACAGGAAAGGTGTTCCTGGGCAACAGCTGGGAGATAGGAGTGGTTGGCAGCAACATGGTAACAAAAGAAACTATCTCAACTATCGAGACACACAATCATCGATGTTGGACGACGTGGATCAAGTATGTACCAATGCTCACGTGGGTAGAAGAAGATGAAGACCCGATAACTATACTACCATTGACTGCGCCTAAAGTATGCTACCAGCATAAAGGAGAGGTGGACGTAGGATATAACACCAATTGTGCAAGCGTGATGGAGTTGCCTGAGGGGGGAGCGGGAACAGCAGTAATAATGGACCATTATTGGGCCTGTGGAGAAAAGGCATATCATACACTGCCTCCCCTGTGGAATGGTGTGTGCACAATGGTACACGTCAATGTACCATCACTAGTGGTACCTAAGAAACATGTCGATGTGGCGAAATTTCCTAAAATGGATGAAGGGGATAAGAGAAGAAAGAGATCTGCACCACTTCAGAAGGAGCAAGGAAACGGGACCAACAGCAATGATACTGTCCTAAACAGGAGAAAAAGACAAGGAGAGCCATTGACAGGAAATTACCTGTGGGGAAGGTCGGAAACGGAACTAACATCAATACCGCCAGAACACAGACTATTCAGCAGAGCAGCAATGTTCTTCTCCTCAATAATACATCCGGGACTGCAGGCATACGCAAACGCAAAATGGCTCCAAATAACAAGGTGGGAACTAATGATGACCATCAATTCAACAGTAAATGGGTTCAACGCAATTAAAGAGGAGCTGCGAGCTGTAAGGATGGTAGCACTCCAGAACAGATATGTATTGGACCTTCTCACAGCAATGGAAGGAGGAGTTTGTGCAAAAATAGGACAATCTTGCTGCACGTTCATACCTGCCAACGATGCTGACAATGGTACACTGACAGAAGCAGTTTCACAATTGGCCCAGATGCACTCCAAAATGATGGACGAAAGTAACGGTGTAAACAAGGATAAGAGCTGGTTTTCACTATTATGGTCATGGATGCCATCTTGGCTGTCAGATGGACTGAAAATAATAGTGGGATGTGCTATTTTGGCTGGAGCTACCCTGATCATAATTAGATTTTGGAAGGCCCGGAAAGCACGAACGACTGACGAGTTGCTGGAAATGGTGGGAATGCACCCCTTAATGCCAGCAGATGACGGCCAGCATACAGGTGTGATAATACAAGAAAGGGAGAAGTTGCGCACCCAAATCATCACCAATCATCTAGACCCACCATCAGTGAAGATTGAGAACCCAAGGAACCCCAGGAGCTACATAGGAAGATGGGTATACTGTACTCCTGGAGGAACCTGTGAATACATGTATTGGTCATTTGAAGATCATGTAAATCATTATGGACATCTCGGCGGGATAACTAAGATATGGAGGGTAAGAGGAGATAACGAAAAGGATATGTTTGTGGTCGACAAGTCGACCAGAGGGGGGACTGAAGTGGGAGAATGGAAGAACAGGCTCCCGTCCTTCACCTCTCGCGCTTGGCCTAGAGGGTCACGGCCCAGACACCCGCCGCGAGAAGAGTTTGTCCATTTACCAGACGACCAGGTACCCTGGTACAGGAACATACGGATGTGTCCACCTGCCTGCCCAACAGCCCGCACTGGCCATGCCGACCCCTGCGGCTCGGATCAGCTAGACTAAAAACCACACGTCGTTAGAGATGCCATGACGACCTAGACAACGGGAAGCACATCTGTACAAATATACACACTTAACATTTCCACACCAATCTACACGAAGAACATACTCAGTGCTCTGACGTAGGCGACAGGCATATTCACGGACGTGCATCTTTATTATTTTTACATAGGCTTTCAGAATGCAGAAACGCAAGATGCATCATGAACTCATCTATAACGCTTGCTCACGCTTCCCTTGAAACCCGTTACCACCATGAGAGGTATAATGGAAACACGATACTGGTCATGGAAATGTATGCTACTATAATCTAAAGCACCTATGAACCAAACAGACTACTTAAGCACCAGGCCCGAGTAGGCCGCAAACAAGAGCTCCCGTGGACGTTAACAAAGCAAGAGTCAGGTTGCTGATCCTGCAGAAAGAACCCGATGGAGCAACCAGCCAAGGTCGCAATGTTGCAAGCCCACATCCAAGAACAAATCATCAAAGGCACGATGTTGCAACCTCGCACTCCGCGTACCAACGTTAAAGTCATATCTACAAATTAAACCAGACACACAGTGGAAAAGCAATATTAATTGTGCAGAATTCTGCCTCAAACACGGTCCCGCCTCACGTGACCAAGCCGAATCTGACGAGATGCCAAAACCCAGGAGAGAAAAGGCGTCTGGGTCCCTCACTACGAGACACAGGCCGAGACACTTGAAAGGCTCAATGGACACCTGCTACAGTGGGAGCGGTCAGCCTTCCACCTATGAATAAATCCTCACATTGTCTGCACGTACCCATATTGAAACATTGTTGCAAACACAGGTACACCGAGAGCTGGGAACAACGGTGGTCCCAGGCTGGGGAGCTCACGGATGCACCAATCAGAACATGGGGCTCTTATCTCAGACGTCAGTAACATTAGCCAATCCTCAGGAGCCTTCATGTAACAATTCTTATGTATCCAATTATAGGGACAACCCAGATATACCACCTGACTACACCTTGTCCACTAATATCATTCTCTATATGTGTACTATACTAACCCTACCACTCGAGCAACCAATTAAGAGTGGCGATAGGTTTTTTGTTAACTTTCTGAAGTGACGCAAGTAGCGCGTCATAATGCAGTAAAAAGGGCCTGCGAGCCCCACGATTGTGTGTGTGTCAGGACGGACGCGTACGCTCCTTGACCCATCCCTGCCGTTTTGTGTAAATAAACAGCAGAGTCGCCTTGCTCCTTGTGTGTGTCTCATACTCTATCTCATCTGGGATATACGGGAGGAGTTGGGGCCTCCCTGCCCGGAGGTCTGCGGACGGCCCGGCCGACCCCGGCAGAATTTCCCCCCGACAATGCGTGGCATGCTTGAAGGGAACAAAACAAAAGTACAATATCCAGAGGCGGGGAAGAAATAGAGGATACAGCAGAGGGGACACTAGCAGACAGGGCAACTGAACAAGAAACTGAAAGAATAAATGAAAGGATGGACACAGACCTGGAGGAACTTCAGTCATCGGGAGATAAAAAGAGCTGGACCAAGCTCAAGAGGGGGCAATAGTAGTCGTCATGGAGTAATACAATAAGTAAAACAGTACGTCATACATGAAGCCCATGTGTATATGGTACAAGCTGTTGGATTTGCAGTATAACCACAGACATAAAAAAAGAATGTAAGTAGCACTATTACAGTGACATATTTTTGCAAGCAGAACATAGTGATTAACAATTTTCCAAATATGCAGTTACACAAAGCACATGAGGTCGAATTCGGTATTCATGCCACGTGGGCTTCAAGAGTCCAGCAAGTCAATCCACAAAATTTCACGTTGTAACAGTTTACGCTGTATATCGCCTCCCCTGCTTCCTGCTGTGATTTGCTCCAATATAACACATTTCAATTGTGCAATGGTGTGCCGTGCTTCAGAAAAGTGTAGTGGTACTGGTGACTAGGGACTCTTGGTGCGGATATTTGAATTATGCTCAGACCATCTAATTTTAACTTTTCTTGTTGTCATGCCTACGTAGTATAACCCACATAGGCATTTTAATGCATAAATAACATTTTGGGCATCACATGTGCATGAGTGTTTGAGAAAAATGGGTTTGCCAGAATGGGGGTGTGATATGATGTTGCCTTTAATGATATTGCCACAATGTTGGCAATTGTGACATGGGATGGTACCTTTAAACACTTCATGTGGGCTAGACGATGGAATTTCAGCTTTGACCAGGCTCTTACGTAATGACCTACTATTTCTGTAGGCAAAAGTTGGAGGTTCATGAAACAGTTGCTGCAATTGAGGATCCATTCTAAACATGCTCCAGTTCTTTTTGATAACCCTTTTAATCTTCATGCTCTGCATGGAATAGGTAGTCACGTAAACCAGTGCTTCGCCTGGCTTGGGAGGTTTAGGAGTCAGTAATGTCTCTCTCCCAGTACTATTGACTTTGTCTGCGACTTCTGTGATCTTCAGTTGGTCGTACCCTCTCGTTGTAAATTTCGTTTCCAAAAGTCGTGATTGTCATTCATACTCGGTAGTCTCCGAGATTATTCTTCTGTAATGCAAAAATTGACTAAACGGGACGCTATCAACATTTCTCTTAGGATGAAAGCTTGTGGTGAGCAACAGGCTATTCCTATCAGTCTTCTTGGTGTAGATTCTTTTTTCAAGAGTGTTGTTACTCGCATAAATCTCCACATCCAAAAAGTGGATGGTAGTGTCACTTGTCTCAGTGGTAAATTTAATGTGGGGATGAATCGAGTTCATCATTCCGTAGAAACTTTGCAATTCTTCTTCCGGGCCGGACCAGATTCCAAAAATATCGTCTATGTATCTTAAATACAATGGCAGATGCCTCATCCATCTTGGTGAACTGAGAATATTTTCATGTTCGAGGTAGTACATGTAGATGTTGGCGTAGCATGGTGCCATTGCTGCCCCCATGCTGGTTCCAGATATCTGAAGGAAGAAACGATCTTGAAATTTGAAGAAATTGTTCGTAAGTACTAATTTCAATAAGGTTAATACAAATAGTCGGTCTCCTTGACATTGCTCTGATTGAAGTAGGAGCCATTCGGTTGCTTCAAGGCCGGCTTTGTGTGTGATGTTGGTGTAGAGAGTCTATGTCATGATGGGCATACAGCCAACATTTATTTCGTGCATTTCTATACTGTGTCCTAGTCAATGAGTAGCAGGACAAGGTCATCAAAACTAGATGTACATATATACATATACAGAAGAAACACACAAGCCGCCAGCTTGTCTCCAAACCGTTGTTCAAGTGATGGCTATCTGAGTGTATCTTTTCTTACAGGTAGACACCTTGAGTTGTGTGATTTTAGTATTCTTGCGTAGTTAAGGGCCTAGTGTGCCATTCTATACTAAGGAACACCTGTCTTTGGTGGAATGGTTAGGCATGCAGGGGCCTGATGCTGTCATAGGGTGTTTAGCTCCTCCTGTTAGCTATGAAGCGCTATAGCGGTAAAACAGAATCACTACAGTTGCACTATTTTCTATTATTGAAGAAATAGGATACAATCCAGTGTAGTGAATTATTTAAATCTTTAATGGTATTTATTATTTTTAATATTATACTGTAGGTCTAAACAGAGCTCGGTCTCCATCTTGTAGCACCATGCAGATAGGCTTAAATGCATTCAATAAACACAAAACACATTCTGGGCACTGTAGCTGCTTTCTATGTTTTTGAAAAAGCTCCTTAAGTACATTTCAGTGCATCCTGTGGGGTATATCCACTTAGAATGGGTGGCAGCAAAAATAATGATCAATGGTAGCATTAAGGGAGAGTTGGAAAGCGCTGTCGGAAGCCCTGCTGGGACGGCACTTGATAAATGTCAAACTCTCTTTTTGTTCCATGAAAGGTCATGAGATATATCTGTGCAGGGAAAGAGATGCCGCTATTCCAGCTGGCAGGATATTATTTTCATGGCCAGCACCGCGCCACGATTCATCACAGGCAACTTTACGTAAATCTGATGCGGCGGCCCCAGTGACGGCTCAGTCGGGTGTCCGTTTCCAAATGTCAGCGTGAACCCAACACCTGAACTGCAGTGAGAGGCTGACTTACCGGCAACCGAAGGGTTGAACGCTTCATGGTCTGAACTAGTAATAAATAACTGTCAGGCTATTATGCAAGTCTATGCAAAAAGGACGAGCAAACTTGTCCTTGGCACTTAAGGGGTTAGGTTGTTCAGACTGATCTACAATCAGGGGTGGCCTTAGCAGCAGAAGTGTCCCGGGCAGTGAAACAAAAATACATTTGGTGCACTCACGTCCCCCTGCGCGCCCCTGTTCAGTGCTGGCGAGCGGGGGAGGGGGGCACCACATTTCTTTTAACTCCCCGCTTCTTATTGTTATTGAATACTCCCCGCTCTCATGCTGGAAAGCCTGGCGCCATCACAAGAGCAGGGCGTATTTAATTTCAATAGGGTGCCTGCCGCGCCTTCTCCCACCACGCCAGCTCGGGTGAGCCTTTGAAAGACTCTGTGGAGCTGACATGGTGGGGGGCTAATTGCGCCCTGGACGGTCACCCGGGCGACCCTGGCCTAAGGCTGGCCCTGACTACAGCCTCCACCAGCGCCCCTTTAGAGCCAATACTCCCGGGCACGCGGCCCTCAGCACAAAGGAAACATTTCTTGACCTATCCCAGCTCAGTTCAACTTTCTAGACAATGGAAGCTCATGCAGGACCATGTCGCACAAAAAAACCACGTGTCTTCTTTTCTAGCATGAGCGGCCATCTTTGTCTTAACCTTACAGTAGCCCGTCAGTGACAAAAATACACATAGTAATAGTGTAATATAGATCAATGTTTTTTTTCCAAATGTGTACCTTTAGTTCAAAGGCTCGCGCTCAGCGTCCTGGACACCTTTCCTTTCTCTGAGTGATGCTTAGGGCCCGATTCATGGAATTCTTTGCACGGTTCAAAGTGAATTTTCAGTGCAAAGGTCATTTTGTACTGCAAAAATCACCTTGCACTGTAAAAATACACTTTGTCCTGTTTTTACCTGTAAACTCTGTAAATGCGTCCAGATACCTACGGATCAGGTGCGCTATATAAACAAACAAACAAACAAGACTCCCTACAGCACCAGTTACCTAGCAAATCTGCGGCAGTTAAAGTGTCCAACACAGCATGGCTCCTTTTTATAGATGCATTAAGGTCCATGATGTGTACTATCTCGATATGCAAGCAAAAAAGGTTTGCTTTTATGTCAATAGGCAAATATTCACTATAAAGTCTTTATAACGAAAATGTCATATCGAATTAATATATAATGAAAAGTATATAACGAAAAACATAACGAAAATGTATGTGGGGTGGGGTAAAGGGTTAAGACTTGTGGGGAAACAGTTGGGTGGGTTTTTAGGGGTGGGAAACAAGGGTTTGGGGGGACCCACCAAAAAACGAAGAAAAAAATGTGTTATGTTTTGTCGTTATATAATTGTCGTTATATGTGCATTTGTGAAAAAGTGATTGGTTATAAGGACATGTAAGCAAATATTCATAACATCATTCATAACAACGAGCTGGAAGTTTAATAAATAATCTCTAGGTCTAAGTTTATTACAAAACTGCTTTCATTTGTATTCGTTTTTTATTAAAAATTATATAGTGCTGTCGCCAAAGGCCAGAACAGTAAATTGAAAAAGCAGTAAGTCATCAATTTAGCAACACAATAAAGCCAGAGGAAGGACAACGTGTGCAAAGTTAGTAATTGCCGGAGAGAAGATGAGATTTAAGATAGGAGCGAAAGATGTGTAGGGAGGATACAGAACGAATAGATACAGGCAAGGAGTTCCAGTATTTAGGGGCAAGAAGGGAGACAGAATGGAATGGAGAGAGGGAGAGCAAGACGGTGT
Organism: Ambystoma mexicanum; assembly: GCF_040938575.1. NCBI lineage: Eukaryota > Metazoa > Chordata > Amphibia > Caudata > Ambystomatidae > Ambystoma > Ambystoma mexicanum. The sequence goes on from NC_090924.1 coordinate 1,393,651,253, forward strand.
AGGGTGGACAGAGAGAAGTAATAAATGATGCAAAGAAAATGCAAAAGGAGAGAGGAGTCGAATGGTAGAAAAGAGATAGAAGTAAAGAAAAAATAGAAGCTAGCGATTAAGGAAAAGAGGAGACAGATGGCAGAATTATAGACAGGGTGAAGAGGAGTTAGGTGAGAGGAGGGAAGTCGTCTGAGAGGACTGAGCAGTAGTCAAGGCAAGTAAACATTAAGGGAATAATAAGATGGTTACTGGAATGATACAATAAGAGGAAGGGGCAGGCAGAATGGCTTTTATCGAGGTGGAAAAGACAGGTACGAGCACTGTTAGTGATGTGAGAGGAGAACGAGGGTTTACATGTAGGCTCAAGATTGCGTGCAGAGTCTGTGAATAAGGGAAGAGGCGGAGGGAAGAAAAGGCCAAGTGGAGGTGAAGGGGGAGTGGGAGAGGATGCAGGAAGGAAAAGAACTTCAGTCTTGGAAGAATTGAGGTGCAAGAAGTGAATATGTATTCAAGATTGGACGGACGAGAGACAGGTTGAGAGGGTGGAAAGAAGAGTGAGAGAACTGTTTGTATAGGAGTGGCATGAGAGGTTAAATGAGTCAATGAGGGCAGAAAGAGGAATAGCGTAGAGTAAAAATAGAAGGGGCAGAAGTACAGAGCCTTGGGGGACACCATAGAAGAGAGGACGATAGGAGGTATTCGATTATTGCTTCGGACCGCTTGCTTGGGCAATCGTCACTTACCACAATACAGTGCTGTAGTGTCGACTCTAATTCTGCAATCACTCACTAGCAATAAGGATTTCAAACAATTCCCTTTGGTAAACTATGTTTCATTAAAAGACCTTTTGTGACATTTCTACAAGCGCTTTGAATCACTTCACCTGTGTATAAGCGCTCTATAAATAATTACAAAACAATTACAGGCCCCCTGCCCTGAATGTGTCCTGTTCGCGATGGAGGTGACAGCATCCGATAGCTTAGTGGTTAGTTTGCCTCAGGCCGACCCTTAGTATCATTACTTGACCAAATTGTGAGGTTCTCGCTGGAGGTAGACATATTGAGGGGCACCATTGCAATCCACACCTCTGGGAACGTGGACCTTCCGTGACCCAATGGAAAACTGTATCCTGGGGCTGCTCTTTCTCGCTGATGGCCCAGTGATCCCCTTTCAGGGTAGCGCATGTCAGGCTATGTTAGACAATAATGTTTAGTTTAAGTCACCAAACCAGCTAGATAAACTTGAATATTTCCTTTGCTTCAGATATGATATAAGGTTATCCTATCAATTTTCAACCCAAACATTTGAAATACCATTTTCCTAATCCTCAACACGGAAGAGTTGTGGACTCAACTAGTCATTCCCTCTTGTAATGGTCAAGGCAGGTGTTCTGCCATTTTCATTACATAAATTGAGAGCAATTCTCTGTGGTCCTTTCAGCCACTTGTAGTCAACTTGCTGGGAAATGCAGTCCTATCTATGAATGTTTGCTGATGCTTTTTTTACCGGCATACACTTTTGACTAATTATTTTACTGAATGTACCAGTTTCTTTCCTAAAAAATGGAGGGGTAGACCCCCACAGCCTCCTCCTTATGCCCTCCACCCCCTTCTATACATCTTACTCCAACTTAGCATCTGTATTTTATAGTAATAAAAATAGTGGTTAAAAAATTCAGTAAAAAGCAATTCGGCGAAAGTGTAGGTTGACAAAAAGTAGGTAAAACCATCTACCCATATAGAGCATTTCAAATGCTCAAATATCACCTATGTCTTCTACTAGCCTGGTATTTGAAGACATATTTTGAATTGCATATGTCCTGCAGCAATGCCGCCATCACAGTGAGGGTGCATTTTCTGTGCAAGAAGATGTCGTTGTAATTGTTTATGTGTAAAGCGCTTGTACGCAAGTGAAACGCTTCAAAGCGCTTCAAGGCGGGAAGGGGACAAGGGGATATCATCGTCATTCTTAGGCCTTGCCGATTCCAAAGATCCAAAAGCAATAACAAGCATACTAGGTCAGGACATTTCTGCTAGAGTAAGTGAGAGCCAAAGATTGGAGGGGATGGGGGAGCCGGAAGAGGAGTATGCAAGACAAAAGGTTGTTCGTCAATGCGTCTCTGCTTGCAGGCACAGCAAAGCTGAGGAGGGGAGAAAGCGTAAGACTGGACAGATAACATGCTAGGCCTAGTACATTCAGGGTCGTGCAAGTGAGCAAACAGCAGTGCAAGGAAGGGGGAACAAGTGAGCCTGGTTCAGCAACGGCCAGGGTTAAGTGCAGAGTGGGTCTCCATCATTCTCATGGAAACATATTCCAAGTGCAGTAATGCAGGCGGAGTGCGGAGGCAAGTGCAGGACTGGTGAGGGAGCCTGGGACCTGAGAACAACGTCTTCAGAGATAGGAAATGGACTAAACAATTGAAATTCTTGGTATGATTCATTGACGATCTATTCGGTATATGGAATGGTTCCCCTGAGGAGTTATCACAATTTTGTGACCACATGAATACAATGGCCCCAAGAATTAAATTCACATCGAAGACATTAATTGAATTCCTTGATGTTCAAGTTTACACGAAATCAGGAAAGTTGGAAACGACAGTATTCACAAAAAGCACCGATAAAACAATTGAGAGTATTCCATTAAGTCAATTCCTGAGATATAGGCGAATCATCTCAGAGAATGAAGAATACACCACAAAAACTGAGGAATTGAAGATGAAATTTGAGAAAAGAGGATATGATCAGGCAGTCATTAATGCCAGTCCAGTCAAGGCAAGCAACATAAGCAGGCCCAAAGCATTAGAACCTAAAATATGGGAACCTGAGGATTTTTCTTTTTCTTTATGACAAGTTATTGTCAGCAAAGCAGAGAGTTCAAGCCAATAATCAAGAAGAATTGGGAAACACTTACATTAGACCCCATGATGGGGAGATTATTTCCAGAACCACCTTTATTTGCACATAACAGGAGCAAATCGGTGAGAGATGACCTTATTAAAGCTGACTTTACGTAAAAAAGAGATAAAACTCAGAAGCACAACGGCACGACACCGTGTCACAACTGCAACAACTGCAACAATCTGATAAAAGGGAACTTCATAAATCATCCTAACAAGGGACATAAGATCAATCTGTACTGTTCTTCAACATGCGACTCTTAAAATGTTATCTACGGCATACGATGTCCGTGTGGCCTATATTATGTAGGCCTGACCACAAGAAAAGTGAAAACCAGGTGGTCAGAACATACATCCAATATTAAAATGGCATCAGACAAACGACCTGGGACACAGCACTTTTTGAAATACAGGCACACCATTGCCCAAATTAAATTCGTCATCTTAGAACAAGTTTGCCTTCCCAGAAGAGAAGGCAATCTTAACAGACTAACAGACTATTACTTCAACGTGAAAGCTATTGGATTGACCGGCTTAACTCGATGTCTGTTTTCATTAAGGTATAACAGACACTTTAATTATATTCCATTGTGATACTGTCGCCTGGTTGAATCCTCACAACCTTAATCAGTGACACATCCATCCGACAAGCAGAATCATGGGATACTTTGACTCCGGCACACCCTATATGGTAATATTATTGAGACCAGATATTACAGTAAGCAACATTGAATCTTTCCATCAAATGTTCTGACATTGATGAAAAAGTGAATCATTACTCTATTTAATAGATACAGTGATATATTTCACGTGTTCGATGCATCAATCCTCCTGAGTCATGCTTTTCCCACAAAGCATAGATTCCAAGTACCGAAGTACCCTTCAAACGCGCATTACTTAGTCCCTCCTATAGTCAATCCGGCTTCCCAAGCAAGGTGCGAGCCCGCGAGTTACCACAGAAACCAGCACTAACAGAACAGCATCAAGAAGAAGCGGAACGCGAACTAGTACGAAACGGCTGTGAACCTGTAACAAGGTAAGATACGGACTCCTTACGATGTCAGTAGAGGCTTAACTTTATCTACAGTTTGTGGACAGGAAAAGAGATACAGTAATGTATCTTTTCTTTACAGGCATCACATAAAGGTGATTCAGTGATTGCCGAAGACAGCAATATTTCTAGAAAACACGACTAATTTTGAAAAGTAATGCGTACGCATATAAATCGGGAGTTTCTGGGGGTTGAATCGTATTTGGAGAAGGTACATTTTCACTCCTAATCAAAATAATCATAATATCTCATTTAGGGTAACCCAAAACTTAAAAAGAGTCGTGTTGCCTACAGGCAGATACGAAAAGTCAAGTTCCACTGTATCGAACAAAGTAAATCAGAATAACTTCGACTTAGTGTAAGCAACAGAGATAAGAGCTTGATTCAAGTTATTATTCTTACACATTAATCACCAGGTGAGCCATTTCATTTCCATAATAACAAAAAACGATAGTGCAATATATAAATGTAGGGCTTAGAACTGGGACACAGTGCTGTTATTTAGTGACTGGTCCCAGTTCTAGCCCATCTTTAATGACCGCACTCATGAAGGATAATTTTATCTATCCACAGTTCAAACTCTTGGAGCGAGAGAAGATTGACACACCAGCAGTTATGAACCTTTACTATCGCAAGTCAGTCCATATCGCCAGCACGCCAAGGTCAGTAGGTTTTTTACTAAATCGGAACTAAAAATGGTAGATTAAACAATAAGTTCAAACAGTAAGACTTACGATATTTCACATTTAATTTTTAGGAATTCTGAGAACACTTGAACTGTCCACACCTGATGAAGGGTATTATTGCCCGAAACGCGTCGTGTAGAGACACAATATACAATTAAGGACCTCTACTTGTATATTAGAAAGCATCTCACCAATGGACTTAGAACGATATTGTTCTCATTTGAATTAATCTACTTTGTGTATCACTAATTCATTTATTTGATTTTTGAAAACATATTTTTTATCTTGTGTGAAATTGAGAACACTGTAACAAACATTGTACCAAGAAAAGGTACTTGATCTACCTAATACCGTTATTTGATATAAAACATCCTCTCTTGAAGTGATTAGATTTAACTTGTATTTTATTTAACTTTGACACCATTAAAATTTGTATTTTTAACTGCATTTGAATTTATTTAGCATTGTTTTTGCTATAAAAGTGTGCACATAGCTCAAGTTCCAGTGAATTTGTGGAACCTACCTTTTAGGCTCTGGAGGTACACCAGGCGACAAGTCAGCTGACTGAACAGGTTGCGGATGAGAATGAGGAGGGAAGCAGAAGAGAAGAGAAAGGATATTAGCAGGGGGAGGCAGAGAGAAAGAGGAGGAGAAGAGGAAAGTCTTGAGGAGTTTCCGGAACTTAAGAAGTTTCGGCTCAAGACGGAGAGAGGTAGGGAGGCTGTTCCAGAGGGAGGCACCTGCAGAGGATAAGGATCTGCCCCCAAACGCAAGGGGATGCTGGTAGGCTCTGCAAGGGATTTAGGAGGTTCTGATAATAGTGGACCATTTATTTTCCATTTTGGGTTAGTTTGTACATACTTGTGTAAATACTTAGTACAAAGATTTGTACATACATTTCCAAATGTGCAGTCCAGCCAACCAATCAGTGATCAGCACTCAAAATTATGCATTTGCCCTTCTGATCACCGAAAAAACTGATCAGTGGTGTTAATCGGAATGCAACTCTTCCAGAGAAGAAGGAACATTTTCAGAGACAAAATGGTGTGCATTCATAGTTAGATAGTCTGGTAAACTCCTATTGTACTACTTTGAAATATCCCTACAAGAAAGGGGAATGGGACAAATAGCACGAATGAGGTTGCCTAGTTTCTTTACGTACATTCAATGCAGATTTTGGGAACATGCAAATAACCCGAGGTCTTTACATTTCATAAATGTGTCTGTAATAAATGGGTTATAAGCTTGAATCACTAAGTATGCACTTGCCTTGCTGCTCATTTAATTTTTCTCAGCACTCACACCAACATGAAAGAGTTTGCAATCATGAACCATACATACTAATTTTGAGTGGCTCAAGGTATGTAGGTGAGGATTAAGCAGCTGCACTGTCACTCTATTGGAGACTGAGTGCCATCCAGCTTTTAATTTCTGGAAGGGTCTCGCACAATTTTAGAACAAGTAAGGCTGGATCTTAGGGCAATGATGGCTGTGGGTATGCCCATTCTCAATGTTTAGATATCATTAGAAAATTATATATATATATATAAAAGATACAGAACACACAAACAGCATGTTTCCCTTGCAGAAACTGACATGACTGGCTCTTTGACACACTTAAGAAAAGGTCACATTTTTCTGAACTTGTCACTTGTTCAACGATTCAATGTCAGAATTTAGGATCTTCCTTTCAAATATATGAAAAAACGGATACGAATACATTTTACAACATATGACAGTTTTACAATTTAAAATCAAAGAAGAAGAAAAGGAACAAAGAGAAAATTGTGAACACGAACACAAAGATGAATCAATGCATGAGGCAAATACAGGCTTTGAACATTGATAATAATACCTTATCACTAAAAGGTTGAAATGTGACTTCACATTTTTCCTTATTGTGATGAAGTGATATGTGATACATTTATAGCAGAAAATGTGCAATGTTCACTAAAGATCAAAAGGCAGTAAAAAAGAAAAATACTAAATGCAATGCAGATTTTTAAAATTGCAAATAAGGTTACATAGGCTCCTCATCAGAAGAACATTTGGGAAAGATAGCATCTAAATAGTGGATTATGGCCACCCGCATTCCCAAATTAGGATTATTGGTTATATTGGACCAAATGTCATCCATTGACATGAAATTATATCTGGTCAAATGGCATTTTTTAAAGTAAATCATCCTTTGATTAACTAACATTGGGCAGTATAAAATGCAGTGTTCCAAGGTTTCTCTTTGTGTTTTGTTTGAGCAAAAGCGGCAATGGTTCAAATCTTTCTGAATCAGGTTTCGTCTGGCCAAAACCTCAGTTGTTGGCCAGAGATTTAGACGAAACCTAAGAAATTGTTGCCTGATGTAAGGACTCGGGCATCTTAATAAATAAGACGCTGTTGAATGCAGGGCTTTCATGCCAAAAACACGAGTGTGAAAGTCCTTATATTTTAGGCATAGGCTTCGATTTTCTATCCAGTCGTAAAGAAAAAGTTTTTGCTTCGCACAAACCGGATTTGATAGAATCAAGTCTAGCGTAATAGAAGCATCAGATAAAGTGTCCAAAACTGTATTGCACCAGGTTTTAGTAAAAACGCGATCTTGTGCTAGGAGGTGGTGTGCCAAGATACCCAGCAAGCCTCCAGAAGTCAGACCCAGAATATATTTTCTAAATAAAGCGCACATCCTCCATTTAATTTGGGATCCTAAGGATGTGATTCCCAGTTCATGTCGTATAACGGTAGGGGCGTGCTGTTGGGCAGTTGTAATAATTGTTTCCAAAATCTAGCTTCCACAATTTGCCACCAATTAGATTTCTTTGGTAGCATAGTTTCAAGACCATAACTTATAGTGGGGATCACTTTCTGTTGATAAAATAATAAAACATGTTTCAAGGTGAATTTCCCATATTTCTCTGGCTTGTGTGATTAGCATACAGAGTTTGGACTGGATGTCATCTTCCAGCTCCTGCGAAGAGGTGGAGGCCTGGATGATGATGCTGAGATATTTGTAATGATAAACTTGCGGAGTGCTTTTTTTATAAATAAATAAGTGCTGGGTCTCAAACATTTTCTAACACGCTCATGACACGTCGGGATGGTCAGCTCTGTGCCCAATGTTGCCACCACCCACCGCTCCTCCCATGCTGTCAACATATAAGGGGCTAAAACTGCAAATTCCACCCCCTTATTGTGCTTGACGGATGAACACACTACGGCGGAAGTGTGATTTACAAATGCCAATCGGCCTGCACATAAAACAACGTACTCGTCGTGTCTTGACACAAGACACGTTTAAGCGTGTCTTTAAACACAGTCATCATTTACACTTTGCTCGCTCTGATTCTATAGGTGTTTATTATGTGACTTGCAGTTATAATAATAAAGCTGCCAAACACCACATCATAATCAAACCGTTTCTGAGACAATAAGTGCCGGAGCTCAGAAATAAGTGCCAGGGCTGAGCCCTGGCAAACACCCACATACAGTAAGCAGTGGAATAGTGCACATAGCTACTGGGATTCATGTGAGAGTCTTATTCTGGGGTATTTTCCTTTACATTTCACTTCAAACGTATGTGGCAGCACCGTATCCCCAGAGAACACATTTATAGAAATAGTAGAAATAGTAGGGGTTACAACATTAGTTTGCATCTTTTCTGATGAAAGGATTACCCTTTGGGGAGGAGGGGGGTTGAGTTTGAAAGGCAAACTAGCAAATCCCAAAGGAAGCCTTTGTCTTACCTTTAGAAAGCTTGGGCCAAGCTACAAGACTTTGGGACTTATTTCTGTTTGGGCCTAAAAACCTGCCTAATTAAATCTTTAGCACTGGGACAGTCATAACAGGAGTGATATTGCTGGAATACTGCTGATAGAATTCCAGAAATACTGCTGATTGTGATGGTGTGAAGTACCGATGTAGCTTTTTTCATGTGACTCTGCACATTCCCGAACTGGTCCGCAGCACTCAGAGCTGCATACTTTAATCTTTGCATCCTTGCATTACAGAAACGCAAAGTTTATGCTGCAGTTTGAACACTTAACTCCTGTTTCTGTGGCGGATTCAGCACCTTAGTGCCGTGGCATTTTGATAACAGGACACCTATCATGTTCGCTGATTGGCCGACTCAATATTTGTATAGCACCATATTTCGAGAGGACACTGGATATTTTTCCTGACCCTAGCCTCTCTCGACCTGCCTCCTAGTCCAACTGGCAGGACTAATTCTCCTTCCTACTTTCAACTGAACTTTTTTGAAGTTGTGAGCCCCCACGTGTATACCATAAGGTGCAATGAAATTGACTCAGATCAAGTCTGTGAATCTATAAGAACTAGGTTTTCCGTTGAAACTGTTTTCTCCTGATGAATGTTCGTTATTTGTGTTTGTGAACAGAAACATGTCGAGACAGCCCTCTGGATTGAAAACAGAGATATTATAAAATGGCATATTAATCCAAATGGATTCTGATACACAATAGGTTGCCCGAAGTATATACTATTATTTTCTTGAATTTGTTTTAGTTAGCAATTGATTGCCTATTACGTATTTCTATGTTTTTCTTGTGAAGTTTTGTAATCTTTGTATTGTGGACCGCTGAATTTAATCATGTTTTTTAACTTATCGATTCATTATTAAAAATTGTGTGGTAATTTTTTACATGTGTCAAGTCCCTTCTGTAGGTCAAATTCTTTTGTGACCAGCACCTGTACATGTAGCTCTCTCTCTTATTTATATAGTGAAGAATTTCAAGCCACTACTCTACATATTTTTCCATTGCACACAAGGGTCATTTCTGTTAATTGTATGAATCACATGGGCAGATTAAGGATATGGTGTGCATCTCAGAGAGGCCCAGTATTTCACCACGTTCCAATGTGCCTCCCTCCCCTGAACTGAAACCATGTCTCTCTGCATTACAGGGAGTCACTTGCACTTCACTTCTACATGGGACAAAACTTAAAACATTTCTGAGGACATTTTAGAATTCGTACTTCCACCTCTAAGGTGAAGGTCAAAATTTGCTGAATCTTCTAGGTGAAATACCAACTTGAACAGGCCGGTATTTACAGCAGGCGGTATTTCCTTAGAATACCGCTGGTGGTATACACTGCTTTGCCTGCATTGGGGTGGGAGGTAGAACAGTATTTTTCAAATACCAATGGTATATAAGGCGCTATATAAGTGCAAAATAACATAACAAATACCACCTGCTTTACCATTACCCCCTGTGACAAAGTCACAGTGCCAACCTCACATCCAGGCCCCGGTCTGCTTGAGAGTAGGACTAACAGGACCAGCCCTGAACTATTCCTGAATCTCCTGAGAGAGCAAGTAGTTACTAACTGCAGGTCTCAAAGAAACCGGGTATTGAGGACTGCATCTCCCAAGATGTATTAGGTTTAGAAATGCAAAACCCGGAGGGCTTTCATAATGTCTTTCAGTGATTCTGGAAATATATGCTATGGGGAAAAACTAGCTCATCCAGAGAGACCCCTTTGTCAACAGCTGCTGTTTTTTGAAGGAAAAAAAGGACTTTATCCAACTCCCCTTCTCAGCAGCAGTGCTTATAAAGAACAGTTTCCACCCTGCCACGCCGCATTTAAGGAGAGAAATACTTTCTTCCCTCTCTGCAAAGAATAAATGATTTTGCACAGGTGAGAACTTACTCGAGATGTTCCTGTCTATTGTGATGTCATTTTAAACACCAGACACCCACATAACGGACTTCTGCACAGAACGACAGCCATGAGCCAAAGCATGAACAGAGCAGCTGGCAAACACCAGCTCCTGCGGTGGAAACCAACTCAAAGAAATAAAAAATGGTGTCAAGACTTCCCTCCTCTTTCTTGGAATAGGGAGTCAATCAATCAATTCTAAAGTTTTCCTCAGCCATAGGGAGGATGGTGGGGCTGTGAAACCGAGGTTCTGATCCACAGTTAGTGTCTCTGAACTGGTGGATGAGGGGAAGAGAATGTTAAGAAAGCTGGAAAGCACCAGAGAAGGGAAAACCCTTGAACCCAGAAAAGTGGTGGGTTCTATTTATTTATTTATTTTATTTTATCATTTGTAGAGCGTCCACAAACCAGTAGGCATCGGGGTGCTTTTACCAGTTACATGGGGCCCAGGATTGGGCGTAGGCATTGGTACAGATACATTATTTCAGTTATGGCAACACATACAAAGTGTAATTATGGACATAGAGCATTCGTGGTTCATAGGGGTGAGAAGATCGGTGTTAGGAGAACAGCCAGGTTTTGAGGGCTTTGCGGAAGGCCCAGTAGGATTTTTCCGCTTGAAGGGCAGGTGGGAGAGAGTTCCAGTATTTGGCAGCAAGGACTAGGAAGCTCTAGTGAGGGGAGAAGGACCCTTTGAACCTCAGAAGCAGGGCATGCTCCAGCGAGGGGGAGAAGAGCACCCTAAATCCCAGAAGAGGGGTGAATAGTGTGCTCTAATAGAGGGGAGAAGAACCCCCCTGAAACCCAGAGGGGGTGTGCTCCCGTGGCAAAGAGGGGAGCCCCTTTGACCACAGCAAAGGGGTGTGCCCCAGTAGGGGGGTGTACAGCCCCTTGAGACCAGAGGAAAGAGTCCCCTGGTCCAAAAGAAGGGGTGAGAAGAGGTGAGCGGGACTTTGATCCCCAGAAGAAGGGAAGTGTACCAGAAAAGGAGAGCCCAGGATGTGCTCCAGTGAGGGGGAGGAGAACCCAGTTAGTCCAGAAGAGGGGTGTGCTACAGTGGAGAGAGCGAGAGAAAGATAGTGACTTTGTTCCCAAGGAGAGGGGATTTATAATTGAGGTAGAGCCCGTTGGCCCCAAAAGAGAGGAATAAGTCATGGAGAAGGCGAGCCCCAATAAGGGGAGGACTTTTCAGACGCTTGCCGAAGGGGGAATCCCTGTATCCCTGAGAGAGGTGACGAGGCCATGCGGTCCCAAGAGGAGAGGATACAAACTGAGCTCTAGAAATCACTAAGCAGGAGACCTTCCTGTCTATGCCTTTTTATTTGCCGTCTTTCATATACAATACTGTTTTCAAGGACTATTTCAAAGCCATCCTGGACCCGATTTAGGTTTTACTTTTGGTTAATAAAACCCATTAACTTTATTCCGTAGTTAGTAGTTGTGGGTTCACTCAGCCATACGATACGCCAAAGCCCTAGTCATAAAGGGGTGAGAGGTGCAATCAGGTTCAAAAACTGAACAAGCCTTGGTCAGCTCACACCTGTTGATAGTTACTGCAAGTGGCATTTTTGTTCTATAAAAATGACTAAATCAGAAGGTCCCCTTTGCAACCGGAACAAACCTGGTCCCAGTATTGGAATGCTGGTGCTCATGCATCAAACTGAACCGTCACACTGCCAGTGCAGGAATAGCTTCCATTTCAGAAGGGTGGATGCAACACTGAGGCAGCTTGTAGGGCCCCAGAGCTGCAGGCTCAACCCGCCTTAACCCCCCTCAACTGGAGCACTGGGCTGATGAAACAGGGCTTTCAGGGTGGCCCCCTCTGGGCATTGCCATGCTGCCTTTGGAACTCTGCCAACTGCAGTGGATGCAGTACAGGGGGTACCTCCTGGTCAGAAACTGGAGCCCCCTTTTGCCTGCACAGGGCCCTCTCCTGTGGGCTAGGGGGTCACTGAGCTGTCTAAAAGTGGCCACTTAGCTGTAAGCTTCCTCGTAGCCAGTCCTCTGAACATGTCCTTTTTCTCAGGAGCAACACTCCCCTCCTCAAGGAGGGCCTCCCCAATCTGCTCCAGGCATCTGCCTGTGACCCAGTGATCAATGGTATCATCTACAAGTCAGGCAAATCATTGCCCAGTAGGTAATCCATAGAGAGCAACTGCAGGGATGGGGCCCCGAGAGTAAAAGGTTAGACAGATGAAGGAAAGTGTAAATAAATAAGAAATGCATGAAGTTGTCTGGCTACAGGGCCCAGCCTTATGTAAAAGGTATACAGTATAAAGCCACGACAATCATGTAGTGCCAACTTATTGAACTACCATCCCTGGCACCATTCTGTGTGTGAATAAAATTGAGACGCCTACATATTTTTTACTTTTTTTCCTCCATGAATAAATTGAGTTGGAGACCCACAGATAATGAGCAATTTCTTATGGGTCCTTGTCCCCCAACTGGATAATTAGAGGCAAAAAGTGCATTTAAACAATAATCAGCACCGAAATTCTAACCTGCTGGGAAGTGAGGGGTAGTAATGCTACTCAGGTGGGCGATGCCTGTCATCCTTCTGTGTGTAGAAGCAGGAAGTCAAGTTGGACCAGGGTTACAAATAGACTTATTGCCCTCTTCTCACACGTATAAGATCTGTTCTTAGCTATGGCATTGTGAGCTAAGGTTGGCAGGATAAGTCGACCTCCAGCAAAAAATCAAAAGTGTAAAAACTGCAATCTAAAAATTGACGAATCGAAAATACTAAATAATACTAACATGGTAATATCAATTTGTAAAATGAAAATGAAACAATATGGTATTACATCTTGGTTTAGACTTTCGTGCCTTGCTGCTGACACGAGTTGGAACATTTCTTGACGGGCAAACCACCAAACCCTAATGGTATCCCTAGACCTACCCCTAAGCAGCTTGGGTCAAGCTGAAGACTTACTCATAAAAAGCATTAGAGATGCAATCACTTTAAAACCTAAAGCAACACTTTTAATAAAACAAAATAGTGCTAATTTCTAATCCAAATAAAAAAAAAGTATAAATATGTTTAATATTTAAATGCAATAAAAAATGAAGCATATTTAATTATGTACTCAACCTAAAACCTATGGCAACTGTCCCAAAGGAAATCCAAGGAAAGGAATTGGAAATTATTTCAATAAAAATTAAATGGGATTTTCAGTTCACCTGGATTCTAAGCATAGCAATGTTATCCAATGGAAAGGGTGCCAAAATTAGAAAAATTGCTTTTTTCTCCAGACCGGATGTAGGCAGAAAACAGGTTGACCCATGATCTCCTATATTCTGATTTGAGGACTACGTTTATTCTGCTCATAAAGGTTACGGTATCCAGTGTTTTTACCCAATAATAGAGAATTGGTTGTAGGAATTGAGGGGGAGTCCTGGGGTACGCTAGATGATGAACTGCTCTGGCCTTCTGGTCAGGTACCCAACGCCCTACCTGTTGTGGAAGGGAAGGTGATTGTATCTTGGGTGACCTGAGAGTGGACAGGCAACCGTGTAGTGCTTTGTCTGGGAAGGAGTGAGCAACTGGATGTAACTCTCTACATGTGGTTATCAGTGTGCCACATGTGGTGCTGGCACCAAGAGCCTGTAAGGAAGGGGAAAAAGGGGGGATGGGAGGGCAACCGGCAAGATGGTGGGTTGCTACGAGAGAGGGATTATATATATAGTAGAGCTCCTCCACAACACCACACGATAACCACATGTAGGGAGTTACATCCAGTTGCTCACTCCTTCCCAGACAAGGCACTACACGGTCGCCTGTCCACACTCAGGTCACCCAAGATACAATCACCCTCCCTTCCACCACAGGTAGGGCATTGGGTACCTGACCAGAGGTCCAGAGCAGTTCATCATCTAGCGTCCCCTCCGGATTCCCCCTCAATTCCTACAACCAATTCTCTACTTTAGCCTTTTACTGCTAATAGGAATCCCTTTCCCCATCCAACCGTCTATTGTGTACCAGTATACCCCTATGGTTTGGGATGACAGTTGCTACCTTGGCTTATGTGAGCCTCAACTAACCCTGTTGTTATTATCTTTCCCCAATAATATTCACTGAACATTCTTTACCACACTTTTTATACTGAATTTTACTGCGAAAAATAGGTGATAGGTTTGGGTGAGACAATATTGGATGGGGCAGGAATTCTGCATGGGAATGGAGGGATGAAGGGGAGCTCCCCGGAATCTGTGGGAGGTCTCACAGCCAGGTACTATCCCACTGTTCCTGTAGGTATGTCGGGGAGTTGACTTCTCTCCATTGACAAAGTACGGAGACAGCCCTCTCCAGAAGCAGCTTCCAAGCAAAGCTCCTTCCGAACGGTAAAGCAGGTTCAGCAGATCCAGGCAAAGTCGTCTTCACAGCCCAGCATCTGGGAATGTTACATGTGTGTGGCCCATTAGAACTGGTTTCTATATTCCTCCTTATGAAACACCTGAGCTATGCACAGTAGGAAGTCCTGGATACCCCTAAACGAATGTCCAACAATCTTTCACCACACTGTGACCTAATTTCCTTTGCTTCAAGATCACAGTTTGGTTCCCACCTTTCAGCCAAAATAGTGGACACCTTCAGTCATTGTAAAGAGACTCTGCTAGTGAAAATCTTCTCCCACCAAAACCACAGAGGACCAGCCTTCTGAGAGGCCTTCACAGGTGAGGTGCTACCTGCTGTGTGTGGAGCCAACCAGTCTTGCTTGGTTTCCCAGAGGACACATAACTCTCTGCCCCTACCCTCTCCTTCCACCATCTCCTTCATCTATGACTCCTCGCTCTTTGTCTTCACACATCATGGATCTTGCCAAGAAGTCCAATTTTCAGATTCATCTCCTCAGGGATATTCTACCTTCCCACGCTTGACTACTGCAATAGTCTCTTCCTCAGCCTCCCTCTTTCCTCCCTTTTCCACCTACAAATAATCCAGAATAGGACTGCAAGACTTATCATTGGCCTCAAGCCCAGGAACCACATCTCTCCAGCCCTAAAATCTCTCCACTGCCTCCTGGTGACTGCAAGGATCAAATTCAAAACCCTTTGCATCTTCCACAAGGCTGTCTGGGACGTGGGACCTCTCTACATCCAGCTTTCACTCCCGAAATACCTCCCAGACCAGAATCCTTCGGTCTACTGGCTCCAACTCTCTGCAGGTCAAATGTTTCTCCTAAGCATAGAGTGGGAGGTAGATACCTCTCCTCGGTTGGCACCTCCCTCTGGAACAGCTCCACCCCAGACTTGAGATGGATGTTTTTAAATTCTGGAAAATTCTCAAGACCTTTCTTTTCTCCTCTTCCCTCCCGCTCCCCCTACCATGCTAAACTCTCCACCTGCTGCTACGACTGCGGCCGGGTCCCTTCAGAGCAATACAGGGACCTGTTGGTAGTTTTCTTACCACCCCCCACCAGTCCCTCCCAGCATCCTTTGCCAGAACTTCCTGGACATTCCCAACCCAGTCTTCCTGTCCACTGTACTCTACCTCCCCCACCTATTTTCACCCTGGCACTTGCCACCCTGGCCTGACCAGTACTTGCCTGGACCTCACCCGTGTGGGTACCCCACTCTTGCACTTCTCTCTCTTCCTCCATACCCCCTGGCACTTATCACCTTGTCATGCACTTGCACGGTAGGATTGTCACAAGGCCAATATAACCGCTTCTTTTCTCTTTGTTGTTGTATTCCTATGATTCCCATGTCTCCCACCCCTCCCCCCCGCCTCAACCTGTCTTGTGGGCCTGGAAACACCTGTGTATAGGTGCCTTACAAATGTCCAATAAAATAGGAGAAAATTGAAAGAATAAATGTGTGAGCGGGTTTTCCTCTCCCTCCCAGAACCCTCTTTTGGGGGGAAGATTTTCTGGCATCAATCATCACTGGTCTGAAACATCTGCCAGGTCAGTTCCCCAGACAAAATTAACTTATTTCAAATAAGGCTGGGTCAAATCCAGGACACATGTTTAAACCTTCCTAAACAACATTTCTAAGGGTATCTAGTCATAGCATCGAATGCCTTACCATCTAAAAAAAAGCATCGAAAAAAAAGCATCTAATGCAGTTTTTAATAAGGTAAAGGGTTAAAGGTTAAAAGAAGGGGGTCTGTGGGGGTACACCCCATTAACAAAAAAAGAAAAGAAAAGGCATTCAATACTTTTTTTTCAACCCTTTTATTTAGATGGTACGGCATTCAATGCTTTGGCATTCGATGCTATGACTATAAACCGTTTTAAGATAAAATTGCAAATAAATAGACTCTAGATTAATTTGTTGAATTCCAAATTCCTTCAAAGATTTGGAAATGTGTTGCACACTGCCACTAGTCTTTATTTCTTATTTGATTTATTGAATATCTGGAATGATTGCTCAGCTGACAATGAGGTCAGAGCAGCCTTTCGTGAGTTGCGCCTAACGACGCATGGCAGAACCAGGAGTACAGCTCAGAGGGGTGGGGAAAATACCTAAAGTGTAAATGTAGCAGGAATTTCAAAAAAATTGAAGATAATATGAACGACACATCGGACACTCAAGTAATGTGGTTTGATTAGAAATTGGGCCTCATTACGACCCTGGCGCTAATGGGTTAACGGCGCCGTAAAAGGCTGCTGCGCCATTAACCCATTAGCGCCTGATTACGAGGTCCCTTTGCGGGACCCGACCTTAACGGCTGGTCTACACCAGCCGTTAAAGTAGGGACCCGCAAAGGGACCTTGGTGCTAAGTACGGTACCGCAATTTGCGGTACCGTACTTAGCGCCTTCCCCATTGCCATTGAGCCCTATGGGGCAAAAATGGGAATGGGGAAGGGCCATGGAGGAAGGGGGATTTACCACCCCGCCAACCTTGTAATGGGGTGGTAATTCCCCCTTTCTCCATGGAGGAGTCGGTAAGTTACCGGCATAGACCATGGTGCTAATAGCACCATGGTTTTCCGCCTGGGTCGTAATGAGGCCCATTGACTTGAAACAGTACCTTTAACAGTGTGGGTGCTGGGACCCATTGGCCGCAACATTAACTTGCAAAAGGAATTGAGTGCCGGGAAATGGCGATGGGTTTTACATGTTGAAACACCGGCACAAATGAAGCACTGGAGAGAGGCACGGATCTTAGAATATGTGGCAGCTCCCTAGTCGCTCACCTTGTTAGTCTTGCACAAGAGGGACCAGCAAGGCGGGTGGAGTGGATGCTTCAAGAGGCACACACCGCCGCATAAAGATGGAGCTCAAGAGCAGGGGACTGCCAGCACAGCTCAGCAAAGAGCCATCATCTACGCCAACAGATGCTTTGCACTCCAGTCGGGGACAACCTGGGTGATGTCCATGTTGCGTCCTTCCATTGTGCCGCGTTTAATCATCCCAAACAAAATGGTGATGGAGGCAAGTCCGTCCCATCCGTGCAACTGCTCTACTTCTCATGATGTATCACGGGACAGAAACAGCAAGACAAAATGGAGGCTCGCTCGCCACCCATCAGCACCCTGGATGTTTCAGCTAGGGTGCTAATGGTAATAACCACTGCGTGGGGGGGCTGTACCAGTTGTTCATGGCACTGCTGCCTCAGTAGAGGCCAGAGTGAGCACACAAATGCCTAATCAGTTGCTAAAGCTCACCTACCTGTGCTGTTTATCATCTCAATCTAACATGGGCACACAAGCTAATGGAACTTGCAGTCACTGCAGACTCTCTGTTTAATGGCACAGCAGAGAGGATAGGCAGCATACCAATCGCGCGTACTTATAGGAACATGTAATCCTAGCATCCTTCCAGATGCATCCAGAAACCTACTTGCCATCTGCCTAATGAGGTATATAATGAGGGAACAGCTTTCCACTTTTCAGGGGTGATCACTCTGAAAAGCTCCCCCTCACATTTAACATTTGAAAGATACTTCCTATAGTGCACAAAAGGCCCAGAAACCCACCTTCCACTCTGCATCATTTAGCTAAGAGAAAGAATAAGCTCTTAGCATCCTTCAATACCTAAACATCTTGTTAAACGGAGGGATACAAACTCTGTATTGACCCCAAAAGCAACAACAGTGCATTTCTTAGTGCTATGCTTCACCCATGGCGCATTTGAAATATCACTCAAAATACGCGACCTATGAAATCCAACGCTCCCTGCCCTCACGGAGTCTCAGGTCCAAAAACATTGGACAAATTAGAACAAACTTATGCAACGTTGTTCAAAAAAGTGCAATACTATGGGTAATCCAGGGACCTAAACTGCTTAACAACATGCTAGGAAACCTTCACATCATGGAAAATCACCCAGGGCTGGTGCAAGGATTTAAACTGCCCTAGTCAATAGGTCATTTTTGGGCAGCCCTCCTCTACCAAACTAATGTGTCCTCAATATGGTATCCTCACCTTCCCAAATGTGTCTTCTCTTTGCATGTATGTCCTGCCCACCATGTTCACAAGCTGTAGTTTTGCCAAAGTGTAGACCTTTATTTCCTAAATAAGTACAGTCAAATCACTCTGTATGAAAGGAAGTGAATGGCCTGTCTGGGTCCACAGTTAACGGAGGTGTTCCTGCAGGGCAGACCTCTTTCAGAGGGGAGAAGTATGTGATTTGGGGGGGACCGGAAGTCTGCTCCCACCACATGCGTCAAGTAAAACCTGCACTTTAATCAAGAGTCACAGAGGGCTCAGTTAACCAGAGAGACACTATGATCTACAAAAGACAGGAAAATGGGTTGGACTTAGGTATATGTTGTCACCCCTTGTCTGTCCTGTTGCAGAACACTCTGGTCCTGACCTCATGCATAACAGAAGATTGTTGGTGGGGACCTAGGATTGGTTCATTAAGGTGGGTTTAGCCTGCACCAATGACTGGGGCCCATTTGGCTTTAAGAGACGGCGGAACACCTCACTTGGCAGATCATCCGACGACTTTGAAAGGATTAAGTAGGACTCATTCGGACCCGGACTGAAGGTACAGTCTACCTTACATCTTCCACCAGTGAAGGAAGGCCAGGAGTTCCAAGAGGGAAGCAAGATCCCTCCCCTAAACATCTCCAGGGGGAAAAGAGAGAGATACTGGACTCAGAGGACCGATCCAGCAGCTTCAGAACCGGTACCCAGCCAGCACACAGCGTGCCCAGCTAGGTCCTGCCAGCAAGCTTCCTAGGTGGGAAGTGCCGGAGAGTATCTGAACTAAGGACAAGGCCGTTGCCTGCAACCACTTTCCTGAGCGTTGGGCCATCCGCCATGAAAGGACACAAGCCTGAAGCTAGGAGGAGTGACACACATGCATCCGCCAATCAGCATAGAGACAATCATTCTTGGTCCCCAGCCTTGCTTGATGATCTGCCTGCCTCCTGGCATCTGCAGCTGTCACCCACCACTAACTCTGTCTCAAGGGCTGCAAAGCACCCTGGAACCGTCTTGACACTGTTGAGCACCAAGACCTTCTTCAGCACTAGGTACATTGTGGTTTTGCCCCCCTGGTCCTTCTCCTGAGGCCCCTAGAGACAGTTATGACCCTTTGCCTCCTTGTTGCTGGAACCAAATAACCTTGAACAGTAAAACTGATTACTTTACCAACTACCCTCCTGTCAATATCCAGAGTGCATTCCTTTCCTTCGTGAAACTGTCTGTCCTCTGTGTTCCTTTACAGGGTGGGTTGTATTTTGTAGTGTGCTAGAAATCTCTGTTGTAGTAATACTAAAGTACATATTTGTATACAACCTTGACTGGACAGTCCCTTTTATCATTGGGTGATAATTGTATTTTTGCTGTATTGAAACTAACCAACCATCCCCGACCTTGCGGAGATATGCTTGCCGTTCCGTCCACGTTACCAAATTTGGACAAGGAGGTCATATAATTCACTTGTATTCCAATCTGTTCGGATCCCTTCCGGTGTACTACATGTGGGGCTGATTGATGGTTTAGAAACCCATATTCATCCCTGGGCCACTGGTGTCCGGAAGTTGATTTGTCACAATCTTTGCCCTGCATCTACTCGCATCCATTCCACCATCATTAAACTGAGCAACAAATCTGTGAAAGTCAGAGGTTGCTGATAGCTGGCAGTAGCTTTACTTATGCTCCTGATAGCTTGAGGACTGCGGTATCTCCTGATTGACCCTCCTTCTGGGCATCAGAGATGGCAAAGAAATACTCTTTGTTCGGCTGCGCATTTCTGGCCAAGGGAATTCCTTGGCATATTGGATGCCTGCGAGGAGAATATGAGCGGGAATATTCCCGCTAGCCCTGAGAAAGGGGTATGCTACCCAAAGCACTATTTGTCAGTGGAGGCAAGTTCTTCTACCATCCTTATTAATGTGAATGGGTTGCCTTTAGCACGTGACTGGATGTATAAATGGGGCTGTGGACTAGCCGTCAGGTGGTGGAGTGAAAACCTGGAGGAATTTCGGACGCCACTACGTTTACTGAACGGACACTTTAGTGCACTGCACATCTTGGAGTTTTAACCAATGTTTTTCTCCATATTTCTTTAAAATGTGTAGTTTCCAACAAATTTTGCCCAAAACAGTACACCCTGGAAATACTTGTTGAAGTAAAGTTACGAATTGTTTTGTGAATGTGGGACATGCTGATGCTTTTGTAATTCACTGAGCAGGTAACAACACTGCTCGAAACAGTGCAAACCTTATTCACACACACACATAAAACACAGCACATCAGGATATATTCAAACTTCCCTGATATACAGGAAAAGTACCGGGCTCAAACCTTTCAATCACAATTGTGGGGTTTCCCTTCCCCAAGCTTCAATCACACCTTCATAGGCTTCACTCCGTCGGGCTCAAGCCTCCTTTCACTTTACTTCCACTGTCGAAGACTTTCAAAACTGTGAGGCTTTTGCTCTTACCTCAGCATGACCACTTCGACCTTCTTTCCTCAAATGTCACTTTTTCTCTCCTACACCAAGGCCTCTTGGCAAATGTAGTATCGAGCACAGTGCTTATTTCAAAGTTCAAAGATATCTCTCACATCCAGGTGTCCTTCTGCCGGGAACAAACCTAACAACAGTTACAATCTTGCATCTCAGTTTCTTTCTCTTCCCACCACTTCTACAGCATTAGACATTTCACAGAGACTTTCGATTGGGAAATCTTCTTTTGCCGGACCACTCTGTTACTTTGAATCTTTAATTTACAGTTCTTTACAATGATTTGCTTTCTCTTCCTTCTTATCGGCACACACACAACCTTCATTCGTCGGATACTGCTGCCATAAAGTTTCATTTAACACAGACCGGACTTTCATTGCTTTCATCAACTCACAGGTTGTGTTAATTCTTTTTCGTCTTTTGCGGCTTTCATTCTGAAGTCAAGCTGATACCACAACTGCCTTGGGAGAGTGGCTGGTATCCTTGAAACACAAAAGAGGTTTGTCTCATCTCTCTGGCGGGGCTTCCTTGCGCTAACTTCAAGGCCCTTCGGAGAGGTAATGATCTCTTGCGGGGTGTCCAAGGTTTCTTTGTACCTTGGTTCCATCCTTCAGCATGTTGCTCTGCTCCATATGGTTCGCTGTTGCCCTGGAAGAACTGCTCCTTTTCATGCATCGCCTTGCCCAGCATGTGTCTCAGTGTTCCACCTTTAACCATGTGGGGAGAGCTTATAGGTACCAGGTGTATGTATTTAAGAAAAAGTGCCTGACCCTGCCTGATATTATTAGTGTGACAGGTCCACAGTATTTCATGGGTGGTTATCCTTTTAGTGTTAGACCTCCTCTTCCTCGGCTCAGTGTTTGTGTAGGAAAGGGGGAGATCTAGGAAGTTGGAATATCCTATAAAATAGGATGGGACAGGGCTATTTCGAAAGGGGGGATACCATGGCTTGCCATCGGGCATTCCTTCCACACTCCCTGAGGACCCCTCACCCAGGTGATCCTCCCGCACTCATTTACCCCCAGGGTCTGGTTCCAAATGCGATGGCCATGCCCTGGCTACCTGAGTAAGAGATCCCTGTGGTCTAGGCAGTGAAACACTCTCTGGATTTTCACAGCGGGGTCACCTAAGGGATCCCACCAAAGTAAAAACACACACAGACCTCCCTCTTACAGAATGTTAGAAGGACTAACAAAGGACAAACACACGGGAAATGGTGAAAAAAGAAAGGAGCTACCACGTTAGAACATAGGTGACCCTATTGTTAAAATCCGAGACTGTGAACATAGTCTGCGGTACAAAATAGCACAGTAGTTAGTAGAACATGCCCACTGCTACCAGCCATAACTGTAGGGTTGTCACTGTGGCTAAAAAGTCACATGACCAGAGAGAAGGGGGGTACTAGGTATCCCATTAGTACTCTACGTAAAGTGCTGTGTGCTAATCTCTCATAGGATAAAGTTTTGGAAAAGATACAAAGTATCCCTCTATCCTTAAGAACAGTAGTTGTCAAGGATAGTGAAAGAATCTCAAAGTAGAACCCAAAGGGTTTCTAGCAACACTGAACATGGGGTGCTCTATGCTGCAAAACACAGAGGCCTTGAAAGAGATGTGGAGGAAAGAT